>NC_061116.1:18822610-18936101 GCF_002878395.1 Capsicum annuum
TTTTCTTTTAGCGCATGTATTTTAATTTTTCTATATCGGATCTATACATAATGTATTTTATTTTTTGTTTAATGAAAAATTTACTTTTAGTCAGACTTTGGCATTTTAATTCTTATTCAATTTTCATTCTGTCTATTTCTTCTAATCTAAACATACATACATGTTAACATGCAAACGGTTGGAGGCAAGTAGGTATGTTGAATCCAGTAGCACTAGCAATTTTGGTTTTTGAGTTCTTTCAATAGATAGACCATGTGTTGGAACAGAATGGTCATCTGTTGGGTTTCTATCAACAGATTATTCATCTATTTCGACAAATTTGTCATCTGTTGGAGGAAAATATTTCAGTTGTTTGTGCAACTATTGAGAATAATTATGGTCTGCTGTATTATTTAGTTCATGTTTTGCCTCTTTTTATTGATGCACAAGTTATAAAAAAAAAGATATTTTATATATAATAAATGATAACATTAGGTTCACAACAATGAGTTAAATATATAAAATTCCACAACAAACAAACAAACAACAACACAAGTTTCTGCAATTATAACGATCATGGTGAATTATGATTCGGACATGTAGTTCTTTTGTGGCCAGCGCACTTACATATGGAGCACTTGTTTCTTCTTGATGAAAATGATTCTCCAACTCCATACCTCCTCTTATATGGCTTTTTTCCAGTTTGATAGTGCTCAGGTCAATATATGGAGGAGGTATTAATCTCCCCATAAGCTCTGCTGGAACAACCCAAGATTCTTCGGGAGGCATCGGAGTAATATGCCCACTATATACCATTTCATATTTTTCCATCGAATAATATTGAGAGGAGTACTCGTAAACTTCAGGTCCATATTTATGATCATATTGAGCTCGAAGCGCTGCCATAGCATGTGGACAAGGTATTTTGTCCAAGTCAAAAACTCTACACATACAAGATCTTGTTTGAAGATCGACCGTGGTAGCATCACCATGACCGGTGATACGGAATTTATAATATGCTATTTTATGAGAGAATAACCTATTCCCCAAACTGATGTTCGTTGATATTTTTTTTTGATTTCGAAAATAAATCAGGTTTTTTTTTCTGGGCACTTGAACTACACACGCCTTTCGTTAAAAAAATCGCTATGCTTCTTGCTTATTTTTTCAAACATAGCCTTGATGGGAAATTCTCTCTCATCATCAAACAATGAATTCACCGATTTAGCGATGTTTGATGTCATAATATTGTACCTATAGAAAAGAATCACTTAGTACGACATCATACTAAACTTGTAAATCAAACAAGACAATAAATTCATAAGAATGTACCTATTTGCTGGACAGAATGCCCGGCTCCATCTCTCGAAATCGACACATGCGAGAAATTTTTCTACCTTGGGATTTATATCCGCTATTTGATTGAAATAGTCTAAAAACTCCTCTCTACTATATGCTTTAGCTTCTCTATAAAAAAGGGTGAAGAGAAGGAAAAATGCCTGTTGTAATAACTAAAGTAAGTTGAAGTAAAGAAAAGTGAACCCATCTTTGGAATACTTGGATGCCTATCCGATACAAAACACAACTCTTCGGTATCTTCGACGGAGCGTCGCAGTTTTTTAAAAAAAATCCATAAGAGGCATCACATTCCTTGTCCGCTATACAAAAAGCGACAGGAAAGATGTGATTCTCTGTATCCTGCACCACCGCCGCTAGCAGAACTCCATTATACCTGCTCCTCAAGAAGGTACCGTCGACGGCTGTACCTTTTCTCAAATGTCAAAAACCTTGAATCCAAGCACCATAGGATACAAAAAAGTACTTGAACCTTCCGTTTTCATCCAGATGTAATGCTGTCTTACTTTCGGGATTTGTGGACTCAATCATGTAACGGTAAGCATCCAGGACTTTATACCCATGCTCGAGTGTCCCCCTAACCAGGTCCTTGGCGCAATCCCCATGGCCGTATATACCTTCTAATAACTAACCAGGACACCCAAATCTGTAAGAAGTTGATTGGCCATAACCCTTGTTGAAGGGCGTTTGCCATCGGGAAAACTACTCCTAAAATATTCACTAAGGACCTTTGCCGTGGCGTGAGAATTTTGGCCCAAGATTTGCTCCAAACGACATGTGTGATGCTTTTCATGTTTATGAATGACGAATCTGTCAGAACTTGCGTGCTTCACCGCTCTCAACCACCACTTGCAGTTTGAATTAGCATATTTGAAGCAAAAGACACTGCTCAAATTAATCACCTTTTTTATCCTGAAATCTTTTTTCAAACAAGAAATAAACAAAGTGTTAGATAGTCCATTCTTGTCCTTGAATGACATTCCAATAAAAAAGCCAGTCCCGTCACCTTGAAGATTTCCAGACTGTGTCGATTGAGAAGAACTGCACATCGTATTGGTCGCATCAACGGGCGTAGGTGTTTGATCATCATCTGGAATATTCATGTCTCGATCATCCAACCTATCATTAAAGAAGTCTTTTTTCTTCTTCTTCTTCTTCTTCTTCTGTTTCTCATTCTTTCTCATCTTTTCAACCATGTACACCCTTAACACTGGCCTGGTTGAATCACTTAGATAAGCAAGCAACCGAACCTGATCGGTTATCTTGAAAGGCAGTACCTTCTGATTTTCAAAGGAGCTATGCATGTAGCTGATGGCGAGTTCTTTCGGTTGACAATTCAGTCCACAAAAGCTGATGATTAAGTTTACAAAATCATCATACGAAACATCACTTTGGATTGTCATAACTATCTTCTCTAGCATTTTACTCTCCTTCCAATGGCAGACATATCGATTGCTCTTCTCGACCCATTGACCATGACAATCCACACCTATTGTTATTGATCCCTCCATTAGTGGTACCTAAATAAAGTCATTTGTTAAAAAAAGTTGATAGTGATTTCATAGGCCGTGAATGAATCCCAACATATGTGTTATCTGTTGCAACAGGTAAGTGATCAGTCGCAACAGATTACTTACCTGTTGGGATTCATGTTACGCTCTTGAATATCTGTTGCAACAGATAAAACGCCTGTTGGGATTGGTGTTACAGTACTAAATTACTTTTAAAGCTAATTCCAACAGACGAGTGACATGTTGCAACAGATAATTAACCTGTTGTGACAGATGACTTACCTGTTGCAACAGGTTAGTAATCTGTTGTAACATATATTTACCTTGTTGCAATAGACAACACTTTTGTTGGAATCGTGTTCAGGTTCTGTTGCAACTGGTTACTAATCTGTTGAGACAGATATTTATCATGTCGCACGATAACTAATCTGTTGCAACAGATGTGTCAAATGTTGCAACAAATGACCCATCTGTTTAAACATGAATCCAACATATCTGTCTTTCATTGAAACAGATGTCTCATTTGTCACAACAGATGATTTATCTGTTTAAACAGATGGATCTTATGCTGGATTCATGATTGAGTTCTATCCATTGTTGGAAAATAACAACACAATAGTAGTTACCCAGATGACAAATTCAACTAAAAATAATAATTTGACTTACCAAGGTCTCCTATGAAGTAATGCCAAAGTGGAAAGTGATGTTCGAAATAAAATTTGACCTAAGAAATTGGTCAAATAGCAACAGTAGCGGTAACAACAACAACAACAACAAATGGTCAACAAGAAAAAGATGAAGATGATAATGAAGTAGAAGATGATGATAATGAAGCAGAAGAAGATGAATGAAGCAACAACAATAATGAACAACAAAAATCGCTAAGAGAGAGAAAACAACAATAGGTGAGAAGAGAGAGAAAGATGCCTTCTTTCCCCTCCGTTTTCCGTTATATAGGCTAACATTTGGATCAAAATATAAATTTAAAAACTTGTGGGTTATTTTCAAACTTTCTCAACTTTCTTAATCCATAATAAAGTAATTGTCACGTCCACCTAATAATTAAAACTTGTGTCACCTACACCTCATTTTAAAACTCTTTTGTCACCTACACCCCAAACCCCCAACTTACTTGCATTTGAATAAATAGTAATTATAAATTATTAATTTAACATAATTTTTAAGTTAAATTTATAATGTACTTCCTAATTGAGCATATTTAATGAATCTTATTTTTTAAATCCAGCCAATCGAGTCGAGATGAGCTAGCTCAATCGAGTCGAGCCAAAATTAAATAAGAATCAAGTCGAATCGAATCAAATTTTGGTTCAAAACAAGTAGAGCCGATTCGACCTAAATACATGCGTAGCTGGCTCAGCTCTGTGCCCACCTCTACCTATATCCATAGTGGCCACTATTTTTGCTTTGGAATATCCACAAAAGATAACCCTAATTAAATAGATGCTTCATAAAAGTCTCCCATCCAATTTTTCAGCCACCAAAAATAAATACTGCGGAAAGATAGAGAAAGCAAGCTTGGGTTAGGTTTTTGTTATTTAAATTTATTTGCATATAGACTCACAAAGTGTTTAATTATCTAATCAATGCCCAATCTCTGATTTAAATTGCACACTTAGGATAGTGATATTTAACTTATTTATTTTAATAATCTAATCAAAGAAGCCGCTCCTGTGAATTGCAAAATTATTTTGGTATACCAACCCAAATAGAACCTACAGTTACAAATATCTCGAGTTAATTTTTTAGATGGCTACTAAAATGATGATTATTATATTAAAAATTATTGTTTTATTTTACAATATAAATCATTTTATTATTATCATTTTACTTACATAATCAGTCAACCAGTTCATATGAATTTTCTATTGATTTTACTAGCGTGAATTTTTAGCGGATCAAGGAATGTGGAATGAGTCAATAAAATAAATTAAAAACGAATAGCTTTTTATTTTAATAGGGTTGCCTTAAAGTAATTTGATGTCAATAGAATCCATCGAAAATATTTTCCAAATTGATTGAATGATTTTATGGGTCAAATGACAATAATAGAACAACCTTTTTATTATAAAATAAAAAGATAACACTTAAAAAGATAATTATCATTAGTTAAGTATTGATTGATGAGAAGCTAGAATAGAATACTTGAAGTGCAAGTAAGTGAGGTAACTCATAGGCAAATGTGTATGTAAGTATTGATACACAAGACATCTCCAAGAAAAGAAATTTTAAGTATTTGAGGCGATAATTAAAAAAAAATAGGGAGATTGACAATTATGTGATGCAATGTATTGAAACGGGATTGATGAAATGAAAGCTAATATCATGTATCTTGTATGATAAAAATGTACCACCAAATCTGTATGAGTGAGTATTGACCGATCAAAACTCACACATACATCAGAAGATGAGAGCAGTAGGAATGCATGATAAATGTTGAAATGAATGTTTGAAAATATTAGGAGAGATAGGGTTAGGAACGAAGCTATATGGGACAAAATAGGAGTGACCTCTGTGGTGAACAAGATGAGAGAGACAAAACTTAGATTGTTCGAGCTTGTGAAGAAAATGCATAGATGTTGAGGGGGTCAGAGAGGTTGACTATAGTAGATATTAGGTAAGGTAGAGGTATGTTGATGAAGTATTGAGAAGAAGTGACTAGTGAATACATGACATATCTGCAGACTGCCATTTACCGAGGACATGATCCTAAATGGGAAGATAGAAGGGTAGAGGTTTAGGTTTGAATGTTATAGTAGGTAGTTGAACATTGTTTAGTTTCCTTCCAATATTATTATTACTCTCTTATTATCTTATGTTTTGATTTTAATATTGCATGTCATTGTCGTTGTCTTAGTTATCATACTATGTGTTGTTGCGACGGTCTCTTCTTCATTGTTTTCCGTATTACTTTTTCACCATTATATTTGTTTACACACTTATTTTTTCAACATGCTTTACTTGAGCTAAGGATCTATCGGTAACTGTCTCTCTATTTTCACAAAATAGAAATAAATTATTTTCTCTAAATTTTACTTATAAAATTACACTAAATATGTTATTTAGACTTGTTAACTAATCATAGCAAAATCAACTCTAAAAATCTGCCATTCAAGTTCTAGAGTCCAATTTTCCAGCCACCAAAATTAAAGAGTGTACTGCTAGCATATCTTTTTAATAATATTATTAATTCTTCAATATTTTTCAAAAATTATGAAGTCAATTATGCAAGTTTTTGCACGAGGGCTGGCTGCTATGCACTCTAAAGAAAAAGATAATTCCGTAAGTGCTTTGTATGTACTAATTTTGATGTTCTCAGTCAGCATTGTGACATTTGCCTAATCATTTTTAACCTTACTAGACCAGCATCAACCCAATTTGGAAAACGAAGACAAATCGTGTGTTCGGTACGGAAGAAAATATTTTTTTGATCTTTTAGTATTTTATTGATTGAAATTTTTGAGAAATATTTTTCCTAGAGAAATAAGTTACTTAAAAATGAGGAAAATGACTAATAAAAGTATAGAAAATAAGTTCAAATGATATTCCAAGTTAATTTTGTCTTACCCATCCGCCGGCCTCTACCCCACCGCCAATAGTATATGCCTAGATTGTTTTTAGGATAATTTTTACTGCTTATATATCGAACAAAAACAAATTCATTTATATTTTTAGTTTACATTTTTTAAGAAAACAGTTTCCACTCCTGCCAAACACACCCGAAGTGGATCCTCGTTTTAGAGCACATTCAAGATATGGTGATGTTTGTTTCAGAAAATTGGATCCGTCATTATTTTGCTATGTAACATTGATGGTGAATTTATTCTTGTAATTTTTTTCATAGGAATTAGATTAGAACTCAAATAGAAAAATCTTATGAACATGTGAAATCTTTTAGCCCATCAGTTAAAAATGATAAAAATTCCCAAAATTTTACTTATATTTGTATCTTAATCGATTTTTTTTATCACTGGCATCTAATGGTTCTACTTGATATTTCCAAAAAAAAAAATAAACGCTTAATACGAATCTTTCTATGGACAAAATACGAAATTTACAAGTGAAATATTCGAAATATTGCCTTCACCACTTCTTGTTTTTTATTTAAATTGGAACTTGCTTATGTTTTGGACTAAATAAAATATACTTTTCGTTCATTTTTACTTTTCACATTATACTTCTCGAGAGCTAAACTGCATGATTTTTAATCAATATTTTAAGATATATTTTTTTCATCATTAATATAAAAAGAATTACAACTTATAATATTATCATATATATAATTTTCAAATATTCAAATTAGAATTTAAATATATTGAGTTAATCTACTTCTATTTAATTTTGAAGTTTCGTAAAAATTTTCATAACACAAAATGTGACAACAACATGGCCTTGTATTTGTAGCATGCCAGACAGCATCCAATTCGCGGCCAGAGTCGTATGCGTGCGCGTTGTACTTATTTGACTTAGGAAAGGAGAATTGGTCTCCAAGCTAGCTGCTTACGTTAGTATATTAGGGTAACTTTCAAAAATGGGATTGGTCTCCATTAATTGAAAGAGTTTGCCATGAGACTTGTTTATTGTATTTATGATGATGATGGTGATCGGGACTGAGAGATGGATTTAAAATTTTGAATTTATAAGTTTTGATTTTCAAAATATTGCGTATCTAAGATTTTTGTGATTTAATCATTTTTAAACTCTATGCATAGTGAGAGTTTTAGTGTATCGAACTACTTTTTTTTTTAAATAGCTTATTGAGCATCAGAGAAATTATTTTTACATATTAAGTTTTTTTGGATAATAAACTGTGAAATATTACCATACCAGCAAATCAATTCAATACATGTAAAGAGCACCCCACCTTGATCAGTCCGACTAAGTAAGATGAACCTGACAACCCATACTTGATAGACCACAACTT
This sequence comes from Capsicum annuum, assembly GCF_002878395.1. NCBI lineage: Eukaryota > Viridiplantae > Streptophyta > Magnoliopsida > Solanales > Solanaceae > Capsicum > Capsicum annuum. The sequence goes on from NC_061116.1 coordinate 18,830,399, forward strand.
CATACACTACAATCATCACTTCCTACTTGTATTTCCCCCGGTGCTTCCTCCTAATCAACACCAGATCATTAAGGATCTCATAAATCAATCGACCAAGGAGACTCAAAAAATAAGTGACCAAGAGTCTCTACATTGTCCGTTAAACATAGACTACATAGTGGATCATCACCTGCCAATTCCATGTCCTACATTCTATCTTTTGTTAGCATCCTACCTTGCACTGCCAATCATAATATAAGTTCTGCTCCAAAGTAGTTCAACCATGGGAAACTTCAGTGCATTCCCTATCAACTTCAAATAACCTGTTTTTATTGAGTATACCCTCTTTGAAGTTAATTAATAACTACCTCCAGAGTACCATTCTAGCATGTTCAGTTTGAGTTTATGCAGTGTCTTCCAATACCAACTGCTCTCTCTACTTAGGACAATCTGCCAAAAATCCTCACCCTCCATATACATCTCATTAACCTATTTCACCCATAGTATATCCGGTTTCTCCATCAAAAATTGAATAAGTTTGCCCACAGATGCTTGGTTCTAGAATTTACAACCTTTAATGTTCAACCCTCGTTGCTTCTTTGGTTTGCATACCTTTTCTCAAGCCATCAAAGCTAGTTTCTTCTTTGACTCATCACCACCCCACAGAACAGTTCTACATTTTCTATCCAGTTCAGCAATCACTCTTAGGTAGTATAAAAATTGTCCACCAAAATTTATGCATAAAAAATAAGACAATTCAATACCTATAATCTTCCAGCATAAGAAAGGTGCCTAGTTGCAATAACTCTAATTTTTTCTGTGAACTTCAAACATAATTGATGAAAATTCATGTCATTTCATTTCTTTAGTGACAATGGTAAGCCTAGGCATCTTATAGGGAAAGTACCAACTAGAAAATCAGTAAGCTCAATTATTCTCCCTCGTAAATTAACATTTATCCCTGCCAGGAACAAGTTTGACTTAGTTATATTTGCCTCCAATCTGGTAACGACTGAGAAATAATCCAAAGCTTTCATCACCCTTTGGACTGAACATACATTTCCCTTACAGAAAATGATATGATCATCTGCAAAAATAAGATGAGTTAATTTCAGCTTCTTGCACATTGGATGGTACTTAAGATTTGGGAATATACTCATTTTACTCATTATCCTTAAGAAATACTCCATCACCAACATAAAGAAGAGGGTGAGATAGAATTCTTTGTCTTAGCCTTCTTTTTCCTTCAAAGTACCCATGACTATTCTAATTGACTTTAATAGAGAACTTTGTAGTTGTCACACATATCATCACCCATATAATAAATTTCAGTGGGAAGCCAAACTACTGCAGCATCTCCTTTACAAACTCCCATCTAACCATATCTTATGCCTTCCTAAGATCAATCTTCATTAGACACCTAGGTGATATGGACTTCCTATTGTAATCTCTCAACAAATCATGGCAAATCAAGACATTATGTACTAGGGATCTCCTTTGCACAAAAGCTGCCTCAGTGTCACATTGAGGGTTGAACATCCTTCAGTCTCTTCCATAATATTTTTGAGATACAATTATAATTTATATTGCAGCAAGAGATGGGCCTAAACTGGATTGCTTGAGTAGAAACTGATAATCAAAGTAGCATTAAGTTGTCCCAACAATTTCCCATTCCTTAAAAATTCCACAATAGCTGAGCTCAAATTATCACCTGTTATATGCCAAGTATCTTTGGGAAAAACACTCTCAAAACTATTTGGACCTGGACTTTTATTAATATTAATGCTGAACATGGCCCTATTTACATCAGTCCTTGAGAAATTCATAATCAAACTCAACTACTGCCCAACTGTCAATGGGTAGCCACATTGCATAATTTTAGGTTGAGCTTTGTATCTTAACCCATTACTAGTCCCCAGTAATTGTTGATAGAACTCCACAAATACTCTAGCAATGCCATAAGGTTCACAGAGACACTGCATGTTTGCATCTAGGATATAACTAACGACTAGGCTTAGCTTTCTCTTCTTAAGAATAGAGAAAAAGTATTTTTTATTATCATCTATTTTCTTGATCCAAGTAACTTTACTCTTCTCGATAAATATAGATTCTCCAATCAATTAGATGCTCTAAATTTCTCTCTTGCTGCACATTTGTCACGACCCAAAAATTAAAGATCATGATGACACTTATCACGGCTAAGCCTTGACAAGTAAGTCAATCACCCAAACCAAAAAGTAAGAAGAAGACATAACACAAGTCCCAAGGCGAGACTTCTAAAGCGAGATCATACATGTACAATAATAACAAAAGTATGAATAATAAAGATATCATAAACCATTCCAAAATATGGTGTCACAGTATAAGAACAATCTAAATACAACTCAAAATCCAAAAACTATAAATCTATCTCTTAATACAAAATAAGACATAAACTAGATAGGAGAAAGTCTAAAGTCAACTTTGAAGGCATAGAGCGATCAATACCTCAAAGTGTCAAAGATCACCGTACGATCTTAGTTGCCGCGTGATGCACTCATACCTGGATCTGCACCAAAAGGGCACAGTAATAAGTATCATAGGCCGACTATACATAAATACATACTATGAGCATGCTACTACAATCAGAAAATGTTCCAAACGGTCGCTCGCACCATCTTCACTAATAGTTTTAGATATAGTACATAAGCAATTAAACAGACATCTAAAAGAAAACAGATCATATATGTGATAAAAAACATACATACTCACACTACAGAAGATGCGTGATATGTAAAATGCAATGATGATTATGATGTGATATGACTCAGGTTATCGCATAACCTCTGTATACACCTACTGAGCCTCAACACTTTCACGTAGGACCTATGGAGGGTTTGCAACCTAGGTAGGTCCCCTACTGCTAAAGCAGATGCTTAATCGCTTTAGCGATCGCCGCTTTAGCAGTAGTTGCTTAGGCTGAGGCTGGCAGGGTCCACTAAACCGATGCCTGGTCTACTAAAACGGTTATTGCTTTAGTGGTCCTTTAATCGCTAAAGTGGCCACACCAGATACAACTGCATCAACAACTTGCTAAATTATAAAGTTGTTGATCGAGTCCTCAGAATTCGTTCAAAATTCTATGAAGGCAAACGAAATATGTTACTAGAGTAAATTCGACGTTTCAAACTCAATGGTGATATTGAATTTTGAAAAGAGATTGTTTCCACAAAATTGACTCCCGAGACTCAATTTCATAAATTTTCTAACCAATGGATAAAATGAGATCCAAAGGCAATAAAATCAAATCAACCATGCTTCCAATCCAAAATAAACGTTTCGGATCAGCTAGTGTAGTTCGTTTTGTCATCTGGCACACAGAACAATAAATATTGATCGAAGTATGCTATAAGACCTTTTTGACCTCTAAAAATTACAAACTCGCACAAATCACTCCAGGTCGCATAAGAAATCATGTCAACAATCCCCATACTCCAGAAAACACACATAACAACCATGGAGAGGGGTCAAATTTTCAAAACACATAAAAAGAAAAAGTTCATAGAATCAAATCCTTACAACATTCTTTTGGCTGTAGATTAACATTTAAAGGATTTAGATGTAGTAATTATTGTACTCTAAGTATTTCAGCTTTAGCCACTTTTTCTTCCTACATTATATTAATAAATTCTATATTATGTAGTTTCTTCACCCTAGCCTTTAACATTTTCAACCTATAGAGCACCTCATATATCTTGCATCCCTTAACATATTTTCCTTACATCTCCTGTACAATCTACTAGAACTGACTATGAGAGCTACACATACTGCATTATTTGAAAGCTCTCCTCCTACGAGCCCCCACATCTGATAATATAACCACACCAGGGCAATGAGCACTCACCACTTCTGGTAAATATTTCACTTGAAAATCAAGCATATTGTCAAACTATTCTCCATTTCTAAATGTAGTCAATCTTTGAAAACACCTTATCTTGTAGTTGCCTATCACTTCAAGTGTAAGTACATCTAGAGTAAGGTAATTCAAATAACTCCCATGAATTCAAGCAGTGTCGAAAATCTACAACTTCTGCTAGAGTCACTTTGTTGCCCCCTATTCTATTATCACTCTATAAAACAAAATTGAAATCCCCTACGCCACGACCCGAGCTGAGGCTCTGGATACGACGGGAATCTCGAACCATGAAAGCCCGAGAGACTCCCCTTAGCCCAGCCCACTAGTGATATTATCTGCTCTAGGCCCAGGCCTGCACGGCTTTAAAACGCGTCACTAGGAAATAAGTCTTGCTTACTTACATATACAACATCCCTCCTGTGTTTTGCTGATGTGGGACTCCTTATCCTAAGTTGGGGTGTTACATACACCTTCCCTTATGGGCTCAGACTCCCCTTAGCCTAGCCCACTAGTGATATTATCCGCTCTAGGCCCAGACCTACACGGCGTTAAAACGCGTCACTAGGGAGTAAGGCTTATCCTAAGTTGGGGTGTTACATACACCTTCCCTTATGGGCTCAGCGTCCTCGCTGAGGTTTGCCCACCGAATGAGATTTGCCTATACTCAGGACTGAGGTTTTCCCCGTCTTATCGGGATTTGCCTAAACTCAGTTTGAACTCTGGCCCACATACCATTCTTGTCATGACTCGGGCCGAGGTTCTAGCCGCGACGGACATCCCAAACCATGAAGGCCCGAGAGACCCCCTTATCCCAGCCCACTAGTGATATTGTCCACTCTAGGCTCAGGCCCGCACGACTTTAAAATGCATCACTAGGGAGTAAGACTTGCTTACTTATATACCCAGCATCCCTCCTTTGATTTGCCGATGTGGGACTCCTTATCCTAAGTTGGGGTGTTACACCCTAGTACTACCATGGCATCTGCATTCCTCTACTAGTCTATAATAGAAATTCCCATAACTCTCTCTTTCTTCTTTTAAATTATAAGCATATACATTGTTAATAGTAAAGGTCAATTTTAATGCGATATACTTTACTTACAAATTTACTGCTTTGAGCATTTTTTTTCCTATCAAAACATCATAAATATCATCTCTCAATACTATGCAAATTCTTCCATTATAGTGAGACTTATGATTAACATAAGCCCTCCATCCATGAAACATACTACCAGTTATAACATTACTTCTATTCAGCTTTATTTTTGTTTCCAACAAACCTATCGAACCAACATTTAAATCATTGTAGAGGAGGCTTACCTCTTTCTGCTTATTCAAGCCATTTTAGGCCCTTCACATTTCGGGCAAGAATTCTGACCATCTCTAATAGGAGTAGTCCCCCGATCACCCTCATTATTACCTCCGCCATGAGCTTGATGCTGCTCTAATTAGGAAACATCAACGCTTTTTTTTTACCTTATTGCAGTATTTGAAAAATATTTCAATTGAGGACACCAAGTTCAGCCTGTTGAGTAGCTTTATATTGAGCCCTATTCTAGACTCTCTTTGGTTGCATAGATTTTCTTGCCCTTTTCCCTGAATTTGAGCTCCAGTTGGGTCCTGAGGCACCCTTTGTATACTACTTCTCCCTTCATCTTCCTCGAGCTATAAGTTCTATCCTTACCAGGACTTTGCTTTTCTCACATTTTGTTCAGGTTTATTCTTTCGACAATTATATTCTGTATGCCCATATTTATGGTCTATGGACACATGCATAAATTGAAGGTTTTCAATCATGCATAACGTCAATCATACTACCTTTCTCATTCCTGAAGTACACTTTCTCTGGTAATTTAGCACCCACTTTGACTTCAACAAGCAGTCTCACAAAGTTTAGCCCCTAGTTCTGTTCAATGTGCTTATCTACCATCAATAGCTTCGCCACAAGGTTGTCTATCTTACTCAAACGCCACATACTCCAGTACTTAAAATCTAATCTTGGGAGTTTGATCCATATAAGGACAGATCTTAGCTCCTTCTTAGAAAAATTCATATCACTATGCCAAAATTTAATGATCAGGGACATTTTATTAAAATGATGTACACCCCATCCAAAACATCTATTTGCCCCACTTTGATATTAAATTGAACCAACACGATACCATTTTGAGCATTGTTATTTTGTTTATCCTATATTTTCTCCCAAATCCTTTGGATATACCCATTCAATACTGTGAAGGGTGGATAATCCCCCAACACAACAAATTACTGTGTGCCCCCAATATTCAGTTCAGATGATATGTCATTTAACTCAATTTCCCCTATCTATTAGTAATTTTGTTCTAACCATGGATTCACAAACTCCATTTTGAACCCAACATTCAAAATCTTTTGTAAATGTCAAATTTATCCCAAATTGAGGCTCTTGGTTCAGTTTGCTTACCCGTACTCAACCCTAATTGCTCAACTTATCTGCTCAAGACTGAGGGCTCGACTGTGATTTTATCACACTATGCCATTGTTGTATTCTCTCTTGTGCAGGATTAACTCTAATTACTTCATACTTGTGCACTGGTGATGCCGTCTTCAGCTGAATATGTGAATTCATCGGGCTCAGAGTCAGACTCACTAGTAGCCCTAGATCCCCAACTTCAGTAATTGATGAACTCTGCCCATCATAATGAACAATTGATTGCAAAGTGTTTCATCCTCCCTTTGTCTTTCTCCTTATTCCGGCACATCCAACCATCTTTTCTGCTTGAATTTATGCCAGTTACGTCGTCGAAATCCCAGTCATTCCCCTCCTGCCCATGGCAGGAACACTAATGTATGCCAAGAAAGTTTAGGATGAATCATCAAATAGACTAATCCCTCTTATTCAAAACAATGAAATACTTTCATTACCGAGATTTAAAGAAAATAAAAGAAATTTTTGAATTTTATGACCTTAAATTAAAGTTGTATCAAATATATCAAAATATAATTTAATTTTATAATTATGCCATGTGAAAATTTAAAATTAAATATTATAAAAAAAATTATTTCTTTTTAAATGAATTAAAAAGAAATTAGGTCTTTTTTTTAAAAATAAAGTGGGTATTATTTCAGAACGGATCTAGAATTTATATATAATGTGTTTAAGCTTAAGATTTTAAGATCATAATTGTTGTACATAAAATTTTCATAAATCCCAACAAGTTTAACCCTAATTACTCCTTATCCATTTTTTAAAATAAAATTACATAAAATCTTCGATTTTAATTTTTTTAATATATAATTTAACAATCAATACATTCAAACAAATATATTCTAACAAGAAATTAATATGCACGTTAAGAAAGAAAAAATAACCAAAAAAATTATTTGTGGAGAAAATCAGGCGACATTTATTGTATTGTACTCTCAAAATCAAAGAATAACGTAATCAATTTAAATTTTGAAATTCAAAAAAAAAAAAATCCTCATTTTCCAAGCAAAAATAAGTTTCTCTCTCTTCTCTTTTCTTTGCATTTCATTTTTTTTAAATGATACGTAATGAGTCTCTTCAAAGACATACTTCATAAACTGTATTGAGATACATTATAATATAAAAGTTTAGATTACTACTTGATTACTCATTAATTAATGTGTCAGTTTGTTAATAAATATATCTGAAGATTATAATATTTGAGATACATTATATTTTACAGTTATTGGGTGAGATACATTACTCTATAAGAAAAAAATAATGTATAGAATTAATTCTTGAATGTATCTTACACATAGATCTGACGTAAATTAAGAGAAATACATAATTCTTAGATGTATCTAATATATAATCAAGAGAGATACATAATTTGTAGATGTATCTGACTTATAAATTATATTAATATTATTAATATATCTTAGAATAATTTATTTTGATACAAACAAATATTACTTTTGTAAGAGGTTCTCTTATTGTAACTTCAACATTCTTTTTGTTTTGAAGCAAGAGTTTTGCGTCTTCTGATAAATAACTTTATATTTTTTTAAAGAAAAAATTTGACGTATCTCCAACGCCTTTACTTTCTTTAGTCGGAGTATTTAATTTTTTTGCGTCTTTTGATACATAAAATTGCAAGTCATATACATCATTATCGTACCTTGTTTAGGGCTGACCATTTGTGTCATTCGGAAAGCTATTTTTCGACACATTAGTTGACTGTGATGAACTTCTCGTTTCACCGCTCAATTTCTCTATGATTGATTACGATGTCTTTTGATAGAAATTCAACTGAACAGAAATTAAAGCAAAGGGAAGAGAAAGCAAAGGGTGAAGATGGAGGCTGAATTTTGGGTGAAGATGGAGGCTGAATTTTGGGTGAAGAGTCATTTGTTCAATGAAATTTTTTTGAAAAAGGAGGAGGTTAAATATTAGCGGGTATTAAATTAGTGGAGAGAAGATTTTCAATCAAACTTGTAGGGGGACCATTAATGAATTCAAATTTTCAGGGTGAGAGTGAATGTATTTAAAATTTAAAGAGAGAGAATGTAAATTAGAGAATTTAATAATTAATTTAAAGTGTAGGGATTTTTAGTTTAAGTAAGTTAAGTTGTGGTAAATTTTTCCTATTTAAAGTTAAAAAAAAGGCCCATTGCAACTAAAGGTCTCACTAAATTATTGTATTTTTAAAGTTAAAAAAGGACAACATGATGCAGTAAAACTTCTACTATGCATAAGATCCAGGGACCCAATTAGAAATGTCTATTGTCCGCAACCTTACATTGTATTTTTGCCTGAAGCTGTTTGCAAGGCTTGAAATTTATAATTTAAAATTTGTTAAAAGTTAATATTGTAAATAATATCCTATAATATTGTTTGTGTATATCTATATTCTGCATAGAAAAAAATAGGCAGAACCCGTCGACAGACACCTAAAGTTGCAACGATATTTTACTTTGACACGTAAAGTAGATGATGTTCATTTCAAACACCTAAAATAGCCATCGAATGTGTCACTTTGACACTTTTTGTCCTGTTGCTAGCTCGCGTGTAATTCATGCAGTCAAGGCGCGTTGAAGAACCATTTTTGCTGACTTGGCGTCTGATTTGGCTCCCCAACAGTTATTTTTTTCCATTTCCTTATATATTCATCTTCTTCCTATTCTCAATTGTAAAATTTAGCCCTAAATTTTCAATTTTTTTTCTTCTTCATCTTTTGTTTCTCTATTCAAATTCTTCAAATTATTTGTATTTGATTTCTTCTTCATCTTTTTTCATATTTTCCTACTGAACTTTACAATGTGGAGCTCATCTTTCATGATTTTTTATGATAAAGATTTTGGACATTGTACGTGTGATCATGAAGTATTCTTGAAAACTTCTTGGACTTAACAAAATTCAGGTCGTAGATTTTTTACTTGTAAAAATTCAAAGGTTATATTTTTTTTATTCATTAGTTGATTAATTATTGACTTGTAATTATTTGTAATTGCGGTCTTGTTTTTATAGAAATTGGATGGATGTGATTACTTTGAGTGATATGAAGAACGACACCTTTCACAAGTAAATTGAGTAATTTGGGGTTTGTTGAAAAAGTCAAAACCTTAGAAGAGGAACAAAATCTAGTAAGAAGATACTACATTGCTATTGATTTGGTGTTGTTGGGCACATAAATATTCAAGCCTAATTGCTGAACTTTTTATGGTGTAATTGCTACTGGTGTGATGTACAAAAATTGTTAGTTTTCATGGCGGTTTAGCTGTACTATTTTGATGTGTATTTGATCGCTATTTAGGTGCAGTTTTTATATGTAACATTTTCTTTTTTTAATAAAATGAAAATTTATTTTTGCCTTGTCCTTAAATATTCTTAGCATTGTCAATGATTTACGGTAAAAGATGTTGTCAAAGTAGACAAGCAACACAACAAATTAGCACTAATCATTTTCTTATACTTGGTTCACATTGAACTCAAACTAATATCAATACAACTTCATAAATATGCTTCAAATTGAGTTCAAACTTACACCATAGGCAGCTTCATAAGTATGCTCTAAATTGAGCTCAAAGTAACATCCAAAAAATAGCCCCACATTGAGCTCAGAATTTGCATAACCTTTATTAACAGACTTCAAAATCTAAGCAACTAACTATTTACTGCTATTCATTACTAGCAGATTTAAAGAAACAACATAAACTAATTATTTATTGGACATTTCAAGTTACAGAATAAAATGCATAACACATAATCAACATGGGATACTTCTTCTTGACTACTACTTCTTCTTCTTTTTATTTTCCATCTGCTACAACAAATTCGTGGTGACAACATCTCTATTTTTCATCTCAAGCCTCTAGGCTTATAACCAAGATCAATTCCTGTAGAACTTGCATCCTTGTAAGTTGAACCAGTTTGTAGGATACTTTGACTTGATGTCTCTGGCTGTTTCTTTTAGAAAAAAAGGGAAAAACAATTAGTATATACTTAGCCATTTATATTTTTAAAAGAAACAAAGTTGAAATTGACTTACATTTAGTATTAGAATTCTTTTTACACTTGTGTAGATTTCAAATTCAGCATTTTTAAGCCTTTTTATTTCATCTTTCAACATTTTCTGTACTTGCAACTCTTTTTCTTTTCTGTCCAACATTTTCTCATCTTCTAGGAGGCAGTTGACTCTTGATTTCTTGTGCGATGAAATTATTGTTTCACCACAAAAAGTTGATCCTACAACTTTCTTGAAGCCTCTAATTCTGCTTGTATCAACACAAACATTTGTAGAAGATACCACTTGACTTGAACATGTTGATACATATTGGCTTATACTAGATTGTGTTAATTTTTTTGTGGATGTTAGTGCAGGTTGGCTTGAGCTTTCGGGATGACTACTTCCTTGAGAACTTTGACCAGTAAATTTAATTTCTTGTGAATTTGAATCAGGAACCTAAAAACTCAAACATAACAAAAAATCAACATGAAAAATCAACTTTTAAAATTAAATGTAAAGTTATTGTTTCACCTTGTAATATCTTTTGTTATGGTCTTGTTGATGACACTTGAAACATGTTACTTTTATTGCTTATTTGGACAGTTTTTCATATTTTTTTCTTGATTCATCTTTGTCTCTTTTTTTATTTTTGCAGGCCTAGCATGTATTTTTTTTATGTTCAGAAGGTTCAATCTTTGTATTATTTATTTCAGGCCACATCTACATATTGAAGATTGGTTGGATGAAGTGACTATAAGCTTTCATGAAAGTCTTCTTATACCAATGCTCCACATAAGGTTGAGGCTCCTCTTCAATATGATATAATGCACAAATAACATGTTTATAAGGAATGCCTCTCAACTGTCAAGTTCTATAGCTGCAAGTCCTACTAGTCAAATTCATTGTATGCCTATACTCCCCGTCTCCAATATCAAATTCAACATCAGCATTCCAAAGTACCTTGCAAGCTTTAGCCCTGTCCTTATTCTCCTCCAATATAAATCTAGCCATAGGTACAATATGACATATTTAAGTATTGACAAACTTAATTATGTCCACTGTTCTAGTCATGATTTTTCTCCTAATTTTTTCCAATATGGTAATAATAGATTTATATTTGTTGGCTAAGATCCATGAATTAAAGATTCACATATGTCTCACGTATGTTATTTTCAACAGCATCACACTTACAATTTTCCCTAAAGAATGTCCTAACTCATGACCCCCTAGGATAATGCAACAAATCGTCATTAATATTCTTACCTGGTACACCAGGTTGGCTCGTGTAATCAAGTTTTTCTTTGAATTTCACTTCAAAACTTGCCTTGAAATATCTCCAAAACTATTTTCTCTTTTCTTCTCCCCTCCATAATTGACTTCGACTGGACCAAATGTGTCTAGCACACCTTCTAACTTCAGCATTTGATAACAACTCAAAAAATTCTACAAAATAACAAAATAGTTAAAGTAACTAGCAAATGAATAAAGCATTTTAAATAATTTATAATTAAGAAAACAGTTAAATATTACCTTCTGCATATCATCCATCACAGTGAGACCTGCTCCAGTACCCAACTGCAGGTCTTCTTTCAAATATTTAATAACAAATTTTAACTATGCTTAGTTTTCTTGTCCATAATTGTCCAGGATATATAAAACATCTAATTGTTTTCATTCTTCCCAATTGCTACTAGAAGATCACCCTTACAAGCACCTTTTAAAAAACATCCATCAAGCTTTACTTCTACATCCTTGCATCCACCCTTCTTTATGCATCCAAACAAATATAGAATTGCACAAACAGATTTTTATCTGGGACAGTTTCACTGTTCATTCTCAGCCAAAAAGAACTGTCAAGATTAGTCTGTTTTATCATTGCTATATAATTATATAATTTTACAAACTCTAAGTTTCAATCTCCCAAAGACTCTCTTAGAACTTATAACTTTGCCTTATAACGGATAGTCTTACTAACATACAATTTTAATTTTTTCCTGCACAATTTTTGTATTTTTCAAATCCTTAAAGATAGTTTTTTAATTATTTTCTCCCTGAATTTGTTGGCAATACATTTAGTTGTACACATCTTGTTCTTATTTGATGTAGTATACTTATGTACTGAATTATAATTTTTTATCAAGAAATTAACTAAATCTCTATCAAGTTTACCATAACACAATCAACTATAATTTTTCTTGAATTTACATTTAGCCCTCATTTTATGAACTTCATTAGATTTTAAAACAATTTGAACCCAAAATTTTTCTAAATTTCTTAGGACCATTAAAAATCATATCAAGTTCAAAAATAGTAATACCACATTCATCATCGTTCCTAATTTTACTACTGCTTCTCCTTATTGATAAATCAACACCCACAACATCCCCATCTAACAAATTAATGCTATTAACACTGCCACAGTCTGAACTGTCAATCTACTCTTCATCACCTTCTATTATACTCTTTTTTTTTTTGTTTCTGCCAATGGCTTAAAATTTTTCGTCAATATCATCTTTACCAATTGATATTTCTTCAGGTGATTTTGATTTTGTTCTAGGATTTTTTTTGCTTCTACTTTCAGCCCTAAAGGCTCTCAGCTCTTCATCAATGTTTGAATGATCCTAACCAAGAATTTCACCTCCTCCTGATTCCTCACTAGGCAGATCTATTTCATTTTCATCAAGATCTTAATTAAGCACTCTATCCTCGTTACCATCACTACCTATACCATCTTTAGAAAAGTTATTACACTCTAACACTTCTAAAAAACAAATAGAGGTTGACAAAATCTCAAGATCATCATCAATGTCATGTTCAACAAACACATCAACTTCATTATCATCTTTTAAGTCTTTCACAAAGTCTAACAACTGTCTATCATAAGTAATTTGAATTAACTCACCACCATTTATGTGTTGACGATAAAACCCCTTCACCTTTATGTATCCAAGATCACTGGTGTAGAAAAGAAACTCAACAAGACTGAAGCGATGTTTATCAATAGTAACAACAATGACATCTAATTCATTTTTATAAGTAGGGTTATGGTCAGCTACAATAGATCCCCATGATGAAAACAAGTCAAAATAAAATCATCCATTTTATTCTTTTCAAAATTTCAAAATATTCTGAACAACAAGAAAATACTCAAAAAGATCTTAACTTTAAAATTATCAAAATAACCCCAAAACAGTCAAATCCCCATAGAAATTTAAACTTTATAACTAAAATACCCCAAAAATTAAAAAATCTAAATTATATCACTGTATTTTTTGAAAATTTCCAAAAGACCCAAACTGAAATCCCCCCAAAAAATTCTAAATACAAAAACTAACCAAACACTTATATTAATTTGAACAAGCACACCACGCGTCAAAAAATATTTAGAAAAATAAAAGAAAAGTTCAGTAGAACTCTAATTTTTTATTTTAGTTAATTTTGCATTCGATTTTGAACCCGACGTAAATAAAAAAAATCAAAACTTGATTATAAGCAAGATATAAATACACTATTAGTAGTTAGTAATCACTATGGATCTATGTAAAATTGAAGCAAAATCGTGATGTGCTTTGAAACTTACCTAAAATTTTCATCGGGTTCAAAAATCAGAAACAGATACAATGACCCCCTATTTTTTTTTTTTCCTTTCCTCCCTTTTGATTTTAGTTAGTATGACATGACGTAGAAAAAAATGGCTTTTTTAATTAGTGATTTAAATTCACGTGGAAGCAAGTGTTTACACGCATCAGAGATGTTTTAAAACATGGACAAAAATATCAAAGTGACATTCGATGACTATTTTAAGTGTTTAAAATGAACACTATCTATTTTAGGTGCCAAAGTGAAAGATCGTTGTAACTTTAGATGCCTGTCGATGAATATGACCAAAAAAAAAACTAAATTCAGTCAAACTGATAATTATTATACTACATCCTTACAATCATCAACTACAACAAAGAAATAGGAGAAACGTAGTCATGAAGGTTGAAACAGATGGACTCTCCCTTAGCATGTTAGCAATTTGAGATTTGTTAGTCAACCATTTAGCTATCCCTTTAAATACCTCAATATCAATTTTGCCTTTTCTTTTCACCATATATAGAAAATAGAATTTAAGTTTTGTACATTTTATAAAATATTTTATATTATCAGGTAAATTTAATTTGTGATTGTAGGTTATTTAATTTTTTTTTTCCTTTTTAATTTTTATATAAAAAATTAGATAACCTGCAATAGATCAAGTTTATCTTATAGTGTAAAATATTTTGTACGCTGACACGTCAGTGCACTAACCTTAAACTCTAGAAAATAACTATGAGCCCGTTTGGATAAGCTGAAAAAAAAACGGCTGAAAAAAAAGTGTTTTTGAAAGTGCTGAACTTATTTTAAAAATAAACAATTAAGTGTTTGGATAAAGTGCTAAAACTTAACAAAAGTTATTGATGTATTTGGTAAATAATGCTTTTAAGCACTTTTTTTTTAAAAAAATGACTGAAATACCCTTATAGCTGTTAATAATATATAGAGTTGATTATTATTAATTTTTATTGCTAAAATGATTCAAATTAAAATTAATATATATATATATATATATATATATATTAAAAAAATATTTTCATGAATGACTATTAATTTGTGCGCTAAAACTTTTTCTTTTAAGAGATTGAAATGAGACTCTTTGAAAAGATTTCTTCGTATCATTAAGGTGTAATTTACGAAGTTCCATTTTCTTATAATGTTGATCTTCATGGTCCCTTCTATTATATTCATTCGGGTCGGGTATGAATATGGACTACAGTCCACACTCCACAGTAGCACTCAAACATCAAAATGGCGGCAGTAATGATTTCCAGTGATGATTTACGAACTTTCATTGATGATTTACGAACTACCATTTTTTTCTAAAAATTACACATCAACTTAAAATTCTAAAAAAATATTTTATTCTAATTACACAAGGGTAAAACTGGAATAACTTTTAATTGCAAGGGACAGGAGGGTAATTTTATTAGTCAGCTTAAAATTCTGAAAAAATAAGCACCTATTAGGCTGCTTATTGCTTTTGGCTTAAAAAAGGTCAAAATTAACTTATTTTAAGTAACTTAAAATTTTGCCAAACACCAATATAAACAAAAAAGTGCTTATAAGTTGTTTTGACAACTTATAAGCACTCCCAAACACCCTCATATTTTTAATTGTTACTTTTTTCTTTAACTTCAATTGAAATTAAGTTTGGACGATGATTGCGGTCACCGCAGACACAAACTTATGCATCGTGGAGTCATTTTCTTCATTGAATATAGAACGTGAACTTAGGATAGTGAATCTTTATCCCTGAAAAACTAAGGCAGGCATGAAAAGTCAAATTTGGAGAAGGAAAACTATAAAAAGTAAAAGGAGAAGAGTAAAAGAAAAAAAGAAAAGAAAAGAGAACAACCAAAAATTAAAGGGCCATTCGCACAAATGTCCCAATGGTCGTTAATTTCGTCTTCAAATTTGAAGGTTTTTATTTGGGAAAAAGATAAGAATAGCACTTAAGTGCAAAATATTGCCACTAAATTGGCCATGAAATTTGATTCCCCACTTTTTGGCCACCGAATTCATCGGCACGGACATTAATTTCTTACCTTCATGCTACTACTTTTGTTTTGTTGTTTTTTTATTTTATTTTTATTGCAACTATTTTCGTAAAAAAATCACTGCTCCTTTTCTTCAATGTTTTTTCTTTTTCTTTTTCTTTTTTCGCAACTGCCTTTTATTTTTTATTTTAAAAAGCCTTCCGTTACTCTTTTTTTTTTTTTTTTTTTTTAAACAATCACATATCAAAAAAATATTTTTTAAAATATAATTAAAAAAATAATGTATAAGTGTAGATAACAAATATATGTATCTTTAAAATAGGATACAGATACAAATTGTATATAATAATTATGCAATTTCTATATACATTTTATACATATACATTTTCTATACAATAATGATGCAGTTTCTATACAATTATATAATTTTTATACAATTATATAGTTTTGATACACATTCTATACAATACTTTACCAATTTTTTACACATTCTATACAACAATTATACAATTTTAATACACATTCTATTCAACCTTTAGCTGTAATTATTATTTGAATATGTATTTTATACAACAATTATACAGTATTAATACACATTCTATATATACGTATTTTATACAATAATTATATAGTTTTTATACAAATTCTATACATGCGTATTTCATACAACAATTATACTGTTTCTATACACATTCTATATATTTTTTTATTTATATTTTATACATATGCATATTTGATATAACTATATAATTTCTATACATATATCGTATAAAGGTATATATTCTATACAATAAATGTATCGTTTTTATACAATTGTTTTTAAATAACAAAAAAAAAAAAGACTTTTTTTAGTTAAAAAGTTTGCAGCAAAATCTTTTTAAAACATTAAAAAACTGAAATATTTAAAGAAAAAGAAAAAGGACCGAATGAAAAATGACTGAAAAAGGCCAATTTATCCCAATGGAGTGAATGACATTACTTTATCCGACTGGTGATGGAATGTCCATAAGTCCATACATGCGCTAATATTATTTGCCTATAAAAATTACACAAATACACAACTTATTGTCACACCCCTATTTTTCACCGCATCCGACCCCGCTAGGGAGTTGGTTTTAGAGAAAATGAGTTTTTCCAATTAAAGTGATGTTTTGAAAAGGGATTATTTTATTTACAGTGTCGCCACTTGGAATTGAGTTTGGGTGTTCCAAGTCACCTTATTGAATCCCTATTCAAAAGGAAATGACTCTTTATTTTTATTTTTTGGTCTGCGAACTAGAAATTCGGATAAGGAATTCTGTTGACCGAGGGGAAGGTGTTAGGCACCCCTCGAGTCCCGTGGTTCTAGCACGGTCGCTTTAATGACTTATGTCTGACTTAAATTAATCTTTTGGATACATAATATTTGTTGGCCTAAAAGTGACTTCTATCCCGCTTTTATTTATTTTTGAATATATTTAAAATATGTATTGATGTATGGCTTACCGATAGTAGTACTTTTCGACCTTACCACGAGTTTTGGTATATTTCTCGCGCCTTTGTGGCATTTATGAATCGTTTCCATTTTTCTCATGTTTAAGCAAGATTTCAACGTGTAAAAAAATTTATCTATCTCGATTAGATCGGCTTTAAAATGATATATTAATTTTATTATAACGATGGTTGGTAGCAGGGCTTTCCAACTTCATCGTTAATTTTCACCTGTATAATAAACTTTAATGTTCTTTGAAGTTAAGAACTTAACTCATTTTTTATGAATTCACTCTCTTACAAGATTGATTGTTACGAGTAAACATGTAGACTAGAAGGATTCAAATTGAAGGTTTTTTTTTCGGCATCAAAAAATGTAAACTACTCTCCTTCAGCATATAGATCACAGTAATTGTGCACTAAAAGTTGTAACCTTTGCCTCAAATTAATAGAACATGGAATAGTTAGCAAACCTTCTTCGTTAGTGCCACTTTTTCCTTTAAGGAAACGATTAATCAAGTCATTAATCATGTATCAAACTCCAATTTATTCCAACTTACTAGAATGCCATTGTGAACTACGTCTTATATTTTATCTCAGTTTGAATCTAATTTAACCACTTTACAGTATATTTGGAGATAGTGGTTCACATGACGTGATTGAAATAAGGAATCACGCAATTATAATCAACTTCATCTTGAAACACCATATGAAGATTCTAGCTAGAAAAGCTACATATTTCTGAAGTTACATAACATTTTCGATCTTGCTTTGAACGACAATAATTTATAACAACATTTGGTTTGGAGGATTATGGAAACAGAATGTTGATAGGAAAGTAATAAAATTTAGTTAGTTTCATTTCTAGTTAAGTACATCAGTTAGTATATAAAGAATAATGTGCGCAGGTGTGTGTGTATATTTTTTTTTTATTGGTTATCCCTCTTTTTCTATTTTTTACATGCATGCATGCATGAATCTTATATTCTTGTTCTCATTTAAACACAATTACACTAATCGGGCACTAATTAAATGTATCACTATATCTTCTAACGTTAACAACTCTAAACATTATCTTACGCAAAACTCAAAATTATTTTAATGAATATTATTTCAAACCAACAAACGAATTATATTTTTAAAGTGTAGAGCACCAAATACATGAAAGTAACGAAATATACACGCTAGATAACGTAAGAAACCATTGAAAATAACTTTATTCATGCTTTTACTCACGACGAAACTTATAAAATAAATAGTGTAGAATGGGATAAAAACCTGAATAATGAATTAACTAAAAGAGAAGCACAATAGACGTCACCAAAAACTCGACCGGAACTTCAAACTCAAACTCTTCTTCTTATGTTCTATTTTTTTCTTCCTCTTTCTTCCTACTGTTTTCCCTTCTTTTTCACTCTTTTGTTTTTCAAGTGTGCATGCTTCTTTCTTTTCCAATCTTCCATCCCTTCTGTGTGTATATATGTATATGGGTATGTATAGTGTGGTACGTATAGTGTGTGTAGTGTTCTATAGATGAGTGTGGACGTGGGAAGTTGAGGGAATGATGAGAGTGTGTTGAGGGAAAATAGGGATGTGGTTTTAGGGTATGGGAATGATAGTTTAGGATTCTTTTTTTTCTTTTAATTAATATTTTAAATAAAATAAAAATAATAAAATCTATTTAAAACTAAAAAAAAATACAAAATAAGTTAATTAGCTAGTCTTAGGAATATGATTAAGAAATATTAATATCACAACATTCTTTATTAAAAGTTGAAAGAAGAAAACAAATATAATTTAGAAAAAATTCTTTTTTTTTCTAAAAATAAATAAACAAATAAATAAACAATAAAATAAAAACTTATTTAAAATGTGACTCTATTTTTGTAGTTTTCAAAATTTTTAACAAACCTCAAAAAATAAGATAAATTTAAAATGCCTAAAAATAAAAAAATTAAAACATTAAAATGGTATAAAAACATTAGGTTTGGGTCAAAAATTAGGTGTTTACACTTATATTTTTAATATTACAAAAAATTTTAACTCCCTAAATATATTATAAAAATCCCACATATACACAGAATGCTATGTATATGTCGGCCATGTTATGCATATTAACAGGGAGAGAGAGTAAAATAATTAAAAAAAGTGAGAGAGAGTATAATTACTTTTAAAAGATTGATATTTATGTTATTTATACTTATTATTTTGAGTGGTCAATCCATGTCTTTTTCCCTTTATATTTTTGTTCTTCACTATTTTAAGTAAAAAATAAGTGGTCAAAATGCCACTGACTGCTAAATAAAAAACAAAATTTTCATTTTTGTACTATAATAATAATCAACACAAGTTACGCATTAAAAGAATAACAAGTTATGATGCTTTAAGTTCAGTTTACAACTGACAAATTATGTCCAAAAAGGCTTCACTTAGTTACTACAGAACTTATGTTGATGGAGGGAAAACTTTAGTTTCAAAACCCACAAACTACTATTATATCTTAATTCCTAAAGAACTTATATTGATTAAGACAAAATTTTCTAAATTTATATACAATTGAATTAGATACTATGTAATTTATGCCAGATAACTTAAATTCCTATAGAATTTACATTTATGTTGAGTGAAATTAGGTCATAAATAGTGGTACTTTGATCTACAAATTTTAATTAAATGAGCAATAAAAACAAAATTTAAAATCATCATATTTAAATATAAAAATCAGAGACTATCCAAAATAGAGGCAATTAAAAAACGAAAACTTACACAAATAAACAACTTATGTTTCTAATATTACAAAAAATCCCAACTCTCTAAACATATTACAAAAATCCCAACATATATACAGAATGCTATGTATATGTCGGCTATATTATGTATATTAATAGGGAGAGAATGCTATGTATATGTCGGCTATATTATGTATATTAATAGAGAGAGAGAGTAAAGTAATTAAAAAAATGGGAAAGAGTATAATTACTTCCAAAAGGGTTGGTATTTATGCTATTTATACATTAAAAAAAAACTTGAAAACTTGAAAGAAAAGCTAACAATGGGATATGGTCAAACCCGCACTTAGTGCGACATGAAGCCCAAGGCTTTCAGCCCATCTACGGAAAGCCCACTTGCATGTTATTGGGCCGAATAATCAAGGGAACTATACAGGGAGAAAATGCTCATATATTTGAGGAAAAATTTCATTTATGTTATGAAATATAAATTAAGATCAACAACAATAAATAGAGAGAAAAGAGGGGAGGCTTCTTTATTTCTCTTGAAAAATGAGAGATCATAAGATTATTGAGAATGATTTACAATGAATAAGACGCCTTTATTTATAGGGAAAATTACTACTAGTTTCTCTCTAAAAGATAAATATTTCATATCCTAGTAGATATCAACTAGATCTTGATAGATCTTATCTATATTCTTGATAGACATTCATTATAATGTAAATACATTTATAACACTTCCCCTTGAATATCTAATTGACAGATAATGTGTCTCGTTAAAACCTTACTAGAAAAAATAAAAATTCAGTGGGAAAAAAATCCAGTGAAGGAAAAAGAGTACACATCTCTAACAATACACATTCAGCTGCCTCATTAAAATCTTTACAAGAAAAATCTAGCCGGACAAAACCTTGAAAGGAAAAAAAAAGTACTAACGCATATTTGCTCCCCCTGATGAGAACATCAATGAACCTTTGCATCCCGATCTTGTGCACTATCTTCTTGAAAGTTGCAGTTGGGAGAGACTTTGGTGAATAAATCAGCCACATTGCCACTTGAATAAATCTGTTGCACGTTAATATCACCATTCTTTTGTAACTCATGTGTATAGAAAAACTTTGGCGAAATGTTCTTCATTCTATCTCCTTTTATGCATCATCCCTTAAGTTGTACTATTCATGCTACATTATCTTCATATAAAATCATGGGTACTTTGTCACATTTCAAACCATATTTTTCTCAAATGAGATGTATCATGGATCTCAACCACACACATTCTCAGTTTGCATCACGAATAGCTATCATCTCAACATGGTTTGATGAAGTAGCTATGATAGACTACTTTGTATATCTCCAAGATATGATAATATCCCCACATATGAATACATAACCTGTTTAAGACCGAGCTTTATGCTAATCAGATAAGTACCCAACATCAGTATGACCAATAAGATAGGGACTGCAATCTTTAGAATAAAATAAGCTCATATCTTTTTTCCTATTTCGATGTCTCTAGTAGGAGGAGAAATATACCTTGCTAAAAAATTGACTGAAAAAGCTAAATCAGGCCTTGTTGTATCTGCAAGATACACTAGTGCACTACTTGCACTAAGATATGATACTTCATAACCAATTCAATTCGGTATATTTCTCATTTTAGCAAATAATCTATTTGCTTTTGAAAACTCTCCAAGAGTTTTAATAATTTTCAAGCTGTAAGCTTATACAACATAAGGATTATAAATAAGTTTTTCAGAAACTTTTATATGCTTTAAACATTTTGAATCCTTAAAAATTTTTTCATATAAATTTTGTCAAGTGACAATATTCAGCATTTCATGTGTGACATCTTCAAGTGTCTGGACTGCAAATCAAATAAATTTTATGCTTACCAAGATGCATCCTTTTACGTCACTTGATAAATATTTTTACGTCAGTATGCTTAAATAAATGTAGAAGTCAAATCCTCGTAATCTTTTACACTATTACATCAATGTTGTATCAAAGATATCGTTAATGATATATCATTTTATATCGGTTCACAATGCGACATAATATTTTGAGATCTCAACATATCATTATTTTCAGGTACCTGAATCGATTGGTCTACCACGCTTCACGTATGCATAGACTTTGTCCTTTAGGGACACAAAATAAAAGCACTTACAACTTAATATGAGATACTTTCCGCATTTGACTTGAATTATCTTTTGAATGAGGATTTGATGATAATTCCTAACATATTTCATAGATGCTTATAATCTCCCCCTTATGTTAGGAAAACTAACATACACCTCCATCCTTTTTGAGGAATTTATCTTTATGCGTTATGGTATATTTATTAATCGTATACTGCACATCAAAATTATTAGATGGACAACCTGTGGTTCCTGGCTCAAAATCAAATTTGAGGGGAAATTAATCATAATTTATTGGTTTGATGCATACAAGTACTTTTGTATAAAATATTTCATATTTCAAATCAATACATGAAGCTTTATTCTCATTAGCAATGATTCAACTATTTATCGAAGGCATTCAGTGACAAACCATCATCATCAAGATGAATTGTCTTGATTACACAATCTGAAAATAATGCTCTTAACTCAATTTTACTCAGAAACAACTTTATGTATGTCAAACTGCAGGTTGACAATAAACGTACATGTGATCATCTTATTACTGCATCTTTTCAAAACATATCACATGATAGGTGAACGGGCCCTTATTCACCTTTTACACTTTTCAGATTTTAAGGGATCCAATTCCAAAATTAGTTGGTCTAAACAACTTATTCTGAGAGCAAGCAACATTAAAAGTAATGAAGAATTTTTTTAATTCTTCAAATATGTTCAATACTCAGTATGTGCATCTTTAGGATGTCGCAATTGTTCATGTCAATTTATGAACTTTTATTCTAGCAAACTCCAAGTTTACCATGACATATACCTTTTATTTTAATAAACTTATTATTTACTATGACATGAATTAATTTCTAATTTATTACTTTAGAAGTAGATTTCAAAATAACTTTTCTCAATTATTTTTCCTTTTTCGGAGGTGGATTGTGATTTCCTTACAATCATGAGCATGTTCAAATTTTTGTATAGTCACATTTACCCTCAGAGTCTAGGTCTATATTTATAATAATCAAAATTCCCATTCCCTAAGAATGAAATATAATCATTTCTTAAGTATATCAAATTATGATAGCTTAGGACCTCTTTCAAGATATTACTACTTCAGGAGCAAATCGAGGCATGCATATGATGTAGAGAATTTTTCTGTACCATATCTTATGATCATAATATGCATGTGGAAATATCCTCACTTTTGATGATCATTATCATATTGTCCCTCCACGCATATATTTGTACATTCAATCACTTGTCTTTTTTCAGACATATTATGTACTGCTACCACATTCACTTCAGAGAATAGGGCATATTCTATGGGACATGTCACATGACTTTTCAACAAAAATACATTATTTCGCCTTAGCCATCATAATATCATCAATATGGTGCATTGAGATTCAAACTTAATGTTTTATCCATATAAAGGCATCTTAGGCATACATCAATGGGACTTGAACCCAACATATTATCATCATGGTGCATTAGGACTCTAATTCGATGTCTTACCCTTTTGATGTGATGAAATTTAAATCCACCATCTTACCCTCAATCAATAATATAATAGGCTAGTGATATTTTTAACTTCTTCTTGTTAGTAAATTTAATGACCAAAAAACATATCAAATAAGCTACTTTTAGTGGTCACTTTTCTTTTATTATACACTCTGCATAAGTGCAAGCAGATATACTACTTCTGCACTGTAACGCCCTGAGACTACACCCTAGGTGTCACACGGTGCTTACGACCCCATAGGACCACAAGCTAACCCATGACTAGTACCTGCTGTGAGCACTAATTAAAAATCATGAAACATATGCGGAAGTAAAACTAAAAATGCCATAAGGTTCATAAAACTGATTCAATACTAAGTACATCTGCAAAATAACTGCTAACTATTAGTGTCTGAAAGCCTCTAACATCTGAAGTAAATAATTTTATAGGACATGCCACAACTAACTCACAACTCCTGTTTTAAAGTAACTGAAAAGCTAAAATACTGCAAATAACAAAATAACGAAATAAGTGTCATACCCTCGATGAATGAAGACTCACTACTATAGCTGCAACTAATTAACTAAATCTGACTAAGTACGGTTAGGAACCCGAGCATCTGAACCTATGATATGAGACATCATAGCATAAAGAAAGAGTATATGCCAGTACTTTAAATGTACTGGTATGCTAGGTGAGGTTAGGCTGATATGCATGGGTTTACATGCATGAGAATAACAAGTAAATATCATGAAATAACTGGATGAGAGTATATACAAGACTGAGAATACTGTAAGTACTAAACATGCAATACCAAGCATATATCGTCTGTCTGAATTAGTCTGAAGCTGAAGTATTGAGTTTTCTGATAACTGAATAACTGATAATTGTAAGTCTTGATCTTGTAGAACTGAACTGAGTTCTGTACTAAATACTGAGTACTGAATACTGATTTCTGAATACTGAATACTGAAACTGTAATTGTGGGAGTCATCATCTAACCGGTATACCCCGATTATGGACTGATTTGAGGTCCAACCTGTAACCCCAGTTGGAAGGGTGTTAGCACTGTGCGACGGGGTACTAATAGGAGCTGGGTCAACTCTAATCTGGTAGGAAGACTCATGAGATATATATAGTTACGTCAACCCTAGTCTGATAGGAAGAGGATTTACCCTACACTAGCTACGTTGTTATGTAACGCAGGGACTGCTACTAAGGGTGAAATCCTTGCTGACAGGAATGTCCCCATCCCTGGGTTTGCTCGGTGCTGAATCCTACTCCCAACTGAATTGACACTGAAATGATCGTTTGACTGTATTAGGCTTGACTGAACTCACACTGTTTCTGTTGACTGATTGTATGCTACTGTTTGGGATACTAAGAAATTCTTCTATTCTGACTGTAGACTAGACAACAACTAAATTCCAGGTATTCAATACCCCCAGGACTTGATAGCATAGATAATGAAATCATATCTCAACTCTAAAAGCAGCACACATAAGTTATCATGCATAATTCTTTCATCTAGACATTTTGTCAAACACCTAGGATACATAAATCTTGTACATGAGAATGAGCAATATATGAATATCATGACTACCACATTCAACACCAAAATTCAAAGATTAAACATGGGGATTACATACATTAACATGCATTCTAGTTAATTCATATGAAACTCAAATTATTCTTGACTTGAAATCCACACAACATCACATACATGAACATCGTTTCATTCAAGAATGTAAATCATAATCTAAGTATTTGAAAAAGGATTCTTGAACTCCAAGGGTGGAAAAAACCCAAAGATGAACACCTAAACATACCTTGATTGACGAATTCTTAGAAGTTTTGTAAATTGAACTTGAATGTTAAAGGGGCTAGGGTTTGTTCTTGAAGGGAAGGCTTTTGATTTTGTTTGAGAGAATTATGATAAATGAGGCAAAAATGTTGTTTTGGGACATAAATCCCGTGTTAAAGTGAGGGGAAAAGACTGAAATACCCCTATGGACTCGGGATTAAATGACCTGAAAAATATCCAGTGACGCGATAGGCGCCGTACCGCGTTGATGGTATCACACGATAGCTAACGCGATGTATCCTGATCGCATTGGTTTGCTGTTTTGGTCATCCAAACGTGACTCAAATGATGTCCAAAAATTCTAAAACTTGCCCGAAATAACCTATAGATAACTCTGACCATGAATCAATTTAAAAATTGATTATCTAATGCTGAAAAGATCGTAAATGATGCCATTGAAATATCAAGGCCAAAAGTGAGACTAAGTGTCAACACTTAGCTGAAATTGTTTTCTAAGTCTGGGACCTCTTTTGGTATGCTATAAAGGACTGAAATAGGCTAGGACTTTAGGGGTCTTACAGTATCTCCCCTTGGGAACATTCATCCTCGAATGAGACTGATTAAGCTGAGAAACACTGAGGTACTACAACTGTATTGACATGCATAGCTAAAATATGACTGAATCTTGAGACATGACTCATGACTGAACTGATTCATGAATGCATGAATGATATGAGAATGGTATACAACTGAAATTAAGCATGTAATAGAGTAAATCTAAGGAAAACTGTTACCTTAAGTTGAGAATACTGAAGAATCTGAGCTCCTTTACTGGACATGCATGAATGGGAACATGAAATCGTAACTGAGTCTGAAGTATGATATATGAACTGAATATCATGAACTGAACTGATTTCTTGAAAACATGCAGTGATATGAGAATGGTTATAAGGATGAGATAGAAATGAGAGAGTCAATTTATGAGTAACCATTATCTTCGACTGGATCTAGTTTCGTGAAGAAAAGATAAGAGATTTAGTTCATAAAATGCTCAGGGGTATTACATCTCCCCCTTGGGATAGTTCGTCCCCCGAATGATACTGACTTGACTAAAATACCAGGAAAACTAAGATGATGCACGGAACGCTTACAGGCTGAATCATGACTGACTATCTGGGATTTGAAATATGATGCATGGAATGAATTGGATTCACAATTTACATGGATGAAAACAAACTATTTCTTGGAAGGGATATATTCATGAAACTTAAGATAGTAAGACTAGATCGGAAGATGAAAAAACCATAGGAACCTGTCTGTCTAACTTCTAATCTGAATTACTGGCTATATAGACTAACTCATACTGAAAACTTATACTTAACTGGAGTATTTCTTTGACACTCTTTCTAAGAAGTTCTAATGACTTTTAAGGAGTAAGGAATCTTGGGCATGGTCTGAATAAGACATCTGGATAAGAAATCACAACAAGGCTAAAATTCTATAATATGAAACACAAGCCTACGAAACATCAACTAAGATAGAGCTACTAGGCCTTATGCACTGAAATTACTCTCTTTCAAGCTTAGACATACTCCTCAAATACTCTCTCAACTATACCTTTTACTTTAATACTGCACTTCACTTGAGACTACTAAAAATATTTACATGGGTACTGATAACTCTACCTATTGAAGTCTGAGCTGGACTGAATTCTCCCACTATGTACAAGCCTGCTAGAATCTATGAAATGCACACATAACACTGTAATACTAGTCTGAATCATGAATTCAATACACCCTGCATTTTCATAACCTCTCATCTTATGAATAATTCTGCCCCTTCAATGACTAAATACAACCTCTTACTAGCCATTCACTAATGCGCAATGCATTTATTCACTTACACACCAACATGACATTCAAGCCTATCTTCATAACTGTTTTGCAAAATTTTGAATTTTTAGAGTCACCACTTAATTTATTTGAAAAGGAATTATGAAAACCTTTATAAATTACTTGAAATAATCCAAAACAAAAAAATCATTTAAGTTTAAAAATTCTGTGTAATCGGTTCCTATTAATACTCTTCGAAGGTTGTTAAGGCACTAAGAGTATCCCCTAACTTGCGGTTATCTGGACTGTTTGAAAATAATTTTTTTGACTAACTTCAAAAAGGAAAATATTGATTTTTCAAAATAAATTGATTAAGATGAAGTTTTTTTTTCAAGATTTGTGCAAAACCAGTTTTGACGACTTAGCAGAAATTTTAACTAAGTCTAAGCAAATAAAGTAGCAAATAGCATATAAAAAGGAAAAGGGGAGAAAGTAAAAAGACTTAGGCCATTGATCCCAAATCAATAAACCCTGTCCTAATCTAAATGGGCTTCACTTATCCTAATCTAAATATTTGACTTTCGGCCTATAACCTGTTCTAAACTATTTTTCAGGCCCGTTGGTCCAAAATCTACTCCACCTGTATTAAGTTTACAACTTTGGCTTCGAGGCCCGAATGAATAAATAATGAAGTGAAGTAACAAATAAATAGTAATAAAAAGACAACAATAAAAAGATGAGACTTTCGAGACTCTTTGCCACTTCAAAGATGGGAATTTAGCCCATTCTGCTTCTTTCGACTCCTTGCATTGATACGCCACGTAATCGACTTTGGTATTTCTTTTGGGCTTGACTCGAAAGGATAGGCCTTATTGGCCTGTAATGGATATGCAAAAATAGGAAGGGTCCATGTAGGACTCAAATAATTTCCATGTAAAAAAAGAAAAATAAAACACATATTAGTTTATAAGCGAGAAAGTTAGGGAGAGAGGAAAGGTAAAAGGCATTTAATACATGATCAAACACTAACAGAAGGATGGAAATAGTTATCACAATGCTCAACTAAATAAAAAAAAGAAACATGAGGCCAATTAATCCACAAAGCCAATTAATGCTCAATTAATACCAGCAAAAAACCATACAAAAAAAATGAAACTTATGTATCAGTCAACCAAATATTTCTCAAAGAAGGAAGATAAAGAAAGAAAAAACACATGAGAAACACAAAGGAAAAGCTTGCAATTTTTCCCAACTAACTTGTGCTAATTATTTGGACATGCGAAGATAAAATAATAAAAAAAAACGAACACTAACTTGAGGAAGCCAATCGAAAAAAAGACATGAATACTTGGGTGAATTACAATAATAACCCAAAAACCTAATGTTTAAACACACGTTTCACCAAATAATGTAAATGAGAAAATGCTAGAAAAGGAGAACTTGCGCACAAATACAAGCGCAGATTACCACAGGCAAGAAAAAGAAACATTATTTTTTTGCTTATGACTTCTACGCTAAAGACTAAACAACCAAAATCTCAATACATGGGCATCAAAACCCCTGCTTATTTGTTTTGGGGATCCTAAATATATTTCAAAGAGACACAAAATCATAAGCCCAAAACAAGGAAGGTAAAAATCTCCACACTTCCACTTGATTGGCAAATTATCTCATCCTTTACAAAAATTAGGTATGGGCCCTTTCATTAAGATTGAAATGCAGTACTTAAAACCAAAATATCATGAAAGATTTTTACAAACTCACTAACAGATCTCAAGACCAAAACAATTTTCTTGAAAAAACTAGGACCTTTTGGCAACTTCATGGCAAGTTCCAGAATGACCATTCAATTCTAAATCGTGGAAAGAATAAAATAAGAACAGGATGGACAACTCTTTACATAATCAATGCTAGTAACCTTGTAAGATGAACATAACTTTATCCCTCCTTTCTTGATGTTATCAACCAAAAAAAAGTCCTCGGGAATCCTTATCCTAAATATAATGACCACAAAAGAAAATTTGTGATATTCTCTCAAATAGACAAGTTCAAGTCCCCGATAGATCAACAGGACACTATGAAATTTATCCTTCTAATTGAAACACAAACTAAACACAAACTCAGAGGACAATAGGAATCTAAATTCAGGTTTAAAAACCAAAAGAAAGGCATAACCCACAAACCAAAGGGGAATGTGGCAGAGCATACTATCCTCATCCCCACGCTTTCTCCGACAGACTCAAAAGAGTAAGCTTTTAGTATTCCAGATGATCACCAAGGAATCATTAGATTTTATGTTATTTAGTAGACTTATCCTCGTTATTCTTTGTCAGTTGAGAAACCAAAGAACTCAAGAGGAAGTCCTACTAATTTTATTACCGGCTCAACAGTTACGACAATGTCAACTAACAACAACAATCAAAATGACATATTGTTTTAATCTTCCTCCTCGCTCCGACAAATTCAAACGAAATAATCATTGAGAAATCTTAGGATTTTTTGGTATATTTTGGACCTTGCTCATTGTCCTTTTGGTATATGAGAAGCCAAAAGAATTTGAGAGGTAGCTCTGCTAGCAATGCTACTAGCTCGACACTTGCGACACCATCCAACAGTAATAACAAACAAAATACCATCAAATAACAACTACGAACAACACAACATCAGGCTAAAGCTATTAAACACAATCAAAGCATCAAACTTTAACTAGGAAACCAGCTATTCAAATCACAATCAGTACACAAAATGAGGCATTAGGTCACAAATTCATCAGCGATATCAAGATTAAATAGCAGGTTCCAAAGTTGAGGCGAAACTAGCAGAAATCACATATTAGCCAGCAATGACAAGGATTAGCCTAGCATAACAATATAACCAAATATTTTCTTTACTAAGGAGAAACCTATGGCCTTTAAGGCCTCTACAACAGACAACCCAGTATACAATATTATTGAAAAAAAATTATTAACGACTACCAAACGCCGAGATGAAGCAAAAATAATCAAAAAAACTAAACGGAATGGAATGTTCCTTCTTTGGAGCAGCAAAATAGGATTACGAGCTGATGCTGGGATCTCGACTACCACTGAAACTACCAATGGAGAGTGTTGATATTACTCTCTGGTTTAGCCGATTCCTGTTTTAATAATTTTACTAAAATTACTTGATTTTTGCTTACAAGAGGTCTTTTTACTCTTCCATTTTTTTTGTTTTTGCTTTCAAAAAATTTCTCCAACCCCTCTTCCAGGCTTAACCATGAGCTTTTTATATAGAAAACAAACTAGGACTCCCTTCGTATGCCTTGAGCAATATGGGATTTGGAAAAAAATAGGGGGTATTTTGGGATTTTCAGTAGGAAAAAAATTGAATTCCAGCTGAGGATAGGGTTTCAAAACAACGAATTATACAAATTTGGATTGTTCTTGAGGGAATTTAATATGGGTTAGCCAATGGAAACTGGAGAAATGGAATAATCTCTCAAACCAATAAAATTTGCCCAAATATGTACCAATTTGTACCATTTCACTCGAGATTCGCGGAATCAAACCGTTGGAGAGACACCTAGATGTGTTTCTAGAAGATTCTCGGACCTTTCCTAGAAGATTCTCGGACCTTTCCTTGTCATAATATCATGTGAGACGTGTGAGCACAAGGTTGGATCAAGATTCTCCATTATCGAAGCTGGTTCGGTCGAGTTTGGCCTATTTCAGTTATTTTTGCCAGAATCAGGTCTGAGTTTGGGTTGATTTAGGTTGTCCATGTTTTGGGAATCACTGATTGTACATTAAAAGGGGAAATGGTAGAGAAAACAGGCCGGATTGGAGTTGATTTTGGGCTGGTGTGTTGCGGAGGTTGTTTGGGCTTGATGAGGGGTTAATTGGACTTGGGTTGGTGAATTGATTAGTTTAATTATAGGGCTAAAATTGGGGTTATTTAAGATAATCCCAATTAGATTAGGGATTGTGAATTTAGGCTATTTTTTAAGTTAGCCTAATCATTAGAATTTAGCCAATCGAATTTAAATTTTAGCCTAATTAAAAATTAATTGTCCAATTACATTGTAATTATGGTCAAATCACTTTCAATTAAGGTTAACTTTAATAAATTGACCAAATTTAACTAAAATTTAAAATAAATTAATCACTTCTTTAATCCCGAACTTCTTGATTTAATAAAATCAAACAAATATTTTCCCAAATAAATTACTTTCAAGAATAAATTACATTTAAATCAAGATTTAATCATTTAAATTTCTTTCAAGACAAGCCTTGATTAAAATTTGATTTTTTGTAAAAATAAATATTCAAGTATCAAAATTATATAATTTCATATAATTGAATACGATAATATATAATTGCTACTTAAAATGACAAACTTACCAAGATAAATATTTGAAGAGTTTTTATTTAGATTAAAATAAATGTTGTAATTTTATTTTAAAATCGAAGTAACTCAGAATTAAACTAGTTATGGAGGGAAAAAATTAGGTGTCAACAACTGCCCCCTCCCTTTGGATAGGCTAGATGTAAGTAACCTTGGGCAAAGGGAGTTTGACGTTCCTAATTTTTGTCCCACCACTAATTCATTTTTGAAAGAGATCGGTTTTTGCATGAGTTTTTGAGTTATGGACGGACCTCAGTGTCAGGTTTCTTACATACTCAGGTTACATGAGAATTCAGGCCACTTGTAGTTCATAAAGTTTGATTTAAAACATGATTTTCAAAGAAATTCACTAGCTATCTCGGTTTTAAAGTTTTTGATAAAATCAAAAAGCTGGAGAATAAAGGGATCGGGGGGAGGTTGGAATGCAGTCAAGTTTTCAACAAAGAGCACAACCTTCATATCCCCAAGACTCAAGGAATCAGACTGCTTGTAGTTCGACTCAATTGGTAGAAAAGATAGTCGTTTATTTTAGACTATCTTTGGTTTGGGATGAGTGACAAGTTGATTGAGTTACGGAAAAGAGGCTTGTAACCTCTTAACTATGAATGTGGAATCCTTCACATCTATAGGCAAGAACTTACCTGGACATAATTTCTAAAACTTTAGGTGTCCTATCACTCAAATTTGAAAGAAAGAGAAATTTAAAGAGAAATTTTCCCTCGGTATGAGCTTAGAAATATCCCGGAGGTCAAACTGAATCTAGAATATCCAAAAATTTCCACATTCCTTCTAACAGGGATGTGGTTTGATTGGTGGTGGAGATCATCCTTTATCTCGCGTCCAAAGAGTTTGACGTCCCTCTTTAGACTATGTCCCATTTTGCTGCTAAGAAAGAGTTTCACGTTGTGCTGCGTCTTTTTTGGAGTAGTCCACACCTATGGTTTTAATTTTGAGATTTTCATCCTCTCAGATTCTCTCGACAATATCTCAAACAAAATCGTTAGTAATAAGCATAATTCACGAAAGGGATGTATAGTTTTTACCATGTCTCCATGTGAGTTATTGCCTAAAAGCGAAGTCATCCTTTCATGTACCTATTTGGAAGAAAATAACTAGCAATGAAAGACACAACAACCTTCTTATTTGTTGCATAATTATCTCATTTGTAGGTTGAATATGTCTTTAAAATGGGGTGGCCCTTTTAGACACCAACAACCCTTTATGTAGAATGGTCCCTGCAATCGTGTAATCTTATGCTGATGTGGTAACCCTTTTGGTCACCTATATTTCTTGTTGTATATGGAATGATAACCTCTCCGATTATTGACAATGATTCTTCGCATATGACCTCGGGTAAGTCTTACGCATCTTTTGTGTCAATACAACTTAAATATTTCCCTTGAATTATCAATCTTTGGATAATATTATGCATTATTTGATGTTGGATATGAGGCGACTAACAAATATCTGTTGAATTTCTAGTTTTTAGATAATCCTGCACATTATCTGACCTTTGATAAGAGATGACTTATAAATATTCCTTCAATCGCTAGCTCTTAAGTATTTCTGCACATCATCCGACCTTGGATACAATATGACTTATAGATATCTCTCAAATTACTAGTCTTTGGGTAATCCTACACATAATCAATCTTAGATATGAAGAGGCTTATAGAGAACCCTTGGACGTATCAATTTGATAATCTCGCATATTGTTCGGTAAGGATTTAGTTGCGACTTATGGATGGTATTTAATCTATCGATCTTAGGGTAACCTTGCACACTATCCGGTTAAGATATTATTGCGGCTTACGGATGACCTATGGAATACCAACTCATAGGTAATCTTTCACACTATCCTATTTTAAATAATGTGACTTATAGATGATCCTAGGATTATCAAT
The DNA here is from genome assembly GCF_002878395.1 of Capsicum annuum. Taxonomy (NCBI): domain Eukaryota; kingdom Viridiplantae; phylum Streptophyta; class Magnoliopsida; order Solanales; family Solanaceae; genus Capsicum; species Capsicum annuum. The sequence continues at coordinate 18,864,059 of NC_061116.1, forward strand.
TTTTAGGAAGTCTCATATTGCGTTCGCTTTTAGATAAAGACTTAAAGACATCTCTTCAAATTGCGTACTCTTGATGCATTCATATGTTGATTCATAAAATGATGAGATATCCTCGATGCCAGTGTTTGCTATCTCATGTGTCAACAAACATTGAATGCTGATGATATCTTCGACGCCAACATTTGCTATCTCATGTGTCAATAGATATTGATGATGATGATATCCTCGACGCCAGCGTATGCTATCTCATATGTTAACAGATATTAGATGCTGATGATATCCTTGGTGCCATCATATGATATCTTGCGTGTCAATAGATATTGGTGATAATGATATCCTCGATGCCAGTATATGCTATCTCACATGTCAACAAATATTGATGATGATGATATCATCGACGCCAGTGTATGCTATCTCGCATTGTCAACAAATATTTGAATGCTGATGATATCCTCGATGCTAGCGTATGCTATCTCACATGTCAACAATTATTAAATACTGATGATATCCTCAATGCCAGCATATGCTATATCGCATGTCAATAGATATTAATAATGATGATATCCTCGATGCCAGCGTATGCTTCTCGCATGTCAATAGATATTAAATTTTGATGATATCCTCGATGCCAGCGTATGCTATCTTGCGTGTCATCAGATATTTAATAGGGATGATATCCTCGACGCCAGCGTATTCTACTCATGAGTTATCAGATATTTAATGCGGATGATATCCTCGATGCCAGCGTATTCTATCTCGTGCGTCATCAGATATTTAATACGGGTGATATCCTTGAAGCTAGCATTTGCTATCTCGCGTGTTATCAGATATTTAATATGAATGATATCCTCAATGCCAACATATGCTATATCATGTGTCTTAAGATATTTAATGCGGATGATATCCTTGAAGTCAGCATATACTATCTCGCGCATCATCAGATATTTATTGTGGATGATATCCTTAATGCCAGTGTATGCTATCTTGCACGTCATCAGATTTTTAATGAGGATGGTATCCTTGAAGCCAGCGTATGCTATCTTGCGTGTCATCAGATATTTAATGTGGATGATATCTTAAACGCTAGCGTATGCTATCTCGTGCGTCATCAGATATTTAATACGGATGATATCCTCGATGCCAGCATATGTTATCTCATGGGTCATCAGATATTTAATACGGATTATATCCTCGATGCCAGCATATACTATCTTGTGCATTATCAGATATTTAATATGGATGATATCCTTGACGCCAACATATGGTATCTCGCGCGTCATCAGATATTTAATGCAGATGATATCCTCGACGCCAGCGTATGCTATCTCACGCGTTATCAGATATTAATGAGGATAATATCCTCGACGTCAACATATGCTATCTCGCGCTTCATCAGATATTTAATGCGGATGATATCCTCGATGCCAGTGTATGGTATCTCGTGCGTCATCAGATATTTAATGCGTATGATATCCTCGACGCCAGCGTAGGATATCTCGCGCGTCATCAGATATTGAATGCTATGGCCCTCTTGGCAACAGTTTCACCTGAGTCCGCTTGTTTGCATATTGCTTTCTGTATATGCCTGTACGTTTGCTTCACTTCACGATAGATTTTAAAGATTACTTTTTTCTCTTTCTCCTACTGACTCCCTTAAATGCACATGCGCTTAAGGTGCATATTTAGCAAACACAAAGTCAGTTTTTCCAGCGACTCTTTTTAGGAAAATTCTAAATACAATATTCATAAAGAAGATAAGGTGCTTTTGCTTGTCCTTCATGGTCTAGAGAAATAAGATAGATAATTCAAATGGTCTTCGATAAATGGTTATTAACCCGTCTTTGGGGCTACCCAAAAATACCATTCTTGAGCATCATATTCTTTGGTGTGGCTCCCAACTTGCTTGAAGATTTTTGAAAAAGGACTCTCATTTTTGTGTATTGATCCCTGCATCCATAGAAAAATAATTAGTTTTGAGTGAAACTATTTTGTGTTGACCTTCTTCGCTCCTCAGTTTTCTCCTTGCCATTTTTCAGGTGCTCTATCATGTTAGTACCTCCACCCCGACTCCCTGTTCCAATAGATGCCTAGCAATCATTAGGTAAAAATTATTTGTATAGATTTTTGAAAGTAGTTTTAATTTTAAAAAATAATTTTGAAAATTTTTGTAAAAGCTTTAGAAAATCTCTACCAGTCATGTTATGTACTAGCTCAACGAATGTCTTCCTCTTGGTTCTATCTATATCTAATTTTTGATGGAAGATTGCCAGAGATTCAGCGTCATTGAGGCTTTCTATCAGAAGTTTGGTCATAACTGGAGATTTAGCCTACCTAGACTTTATCGCAGGTGGTGATTTCCAAAACTTGACTTTGACCTCTAGTGCTGAGGGATTCAAACTATATTCTAATATATTAATGGAAATTTTGAGCCCCTCCTTAAAATTTTTGCCCCAGTTTAATGTTGTTTGAGATGATCTCAGCTGGAGGGGATCGGAAGTCTTTATTGGTCTTCGTTCTTTTCGCTGGATGATGATCTTCCTCTCGTGAATTTTTGAGATTCTTTCTCGAGAATCTGGAAAATTCTACCCCAGTTTCTATTTCTTGGGGTTATATGACTGAGCCGTTGGGGCACCTACGTATCTAGTTGAAGCAGGAATCAAGTCAAACGTAGTTCAGGCCTAAGGATATATAGAAAAATCTAATAGATTGACCGAAGCAGCCATAGGCCGCCTATGTATCCCTTTCTTGGGAATTCAGGTCATCACGTAGTTCATACATGAAAGGAAAGGATAAATTCTCCTAAGGGGTTGACCGAAGCCGACATAGGCCGCCTACGTATCCCTTTCTTAGGGATTCAGGTCAAGCGTAGTTCGTACATGAAAGGAAAGGATAAATTTCCTAAGGGGTTGACCGAAGCCGACATAGGCCGCCTACATATCCCTTTCTTGGGAATTCAGGTAAAACGTAGTTCGTACATAAAAGGAAAAAGAGCCCTAGGCAATTATAAATTAGAAAACAAACATTATTACAAAGGCAATTACAAATAAATTGAGGAAACAAAAACTAAAACGTCCTTCAAACATAATATCTCTTTACTGCATCAGAATTGATTAGTTTAATCCACTCTCGACCATCCATCTCAGATACGATCAGGGCTCTTCCACATAGTACCTTGCGGACTATGTATGGTCCTTACCAATTTAGAGCAAACTTACATTTGTATTCTTCTTGGTGAGGAAATATGCGTTTGAGAACCAATTGTCTAACTTCAAATGTTTGAGATTTTACCTTCTTGTTAAAGCACGAATCATCCTGCGTTGATACAACTGACTATGACACACGACAACCATTCTCTTATCATGGATCAACATAAGTTGTTCATAGCGAGCGTGAACCCATTCTTCGTTACTTAGTCCAGCTTCCTGAATAATCCTTAAGGAAGGTATTTCAACCTCAGCAGATATCATAGCTTTATTCCCATAAACAAGTAGCTAAGGAGTTGCTCTGGTGGAAGATCGAACTGTTGTATGAGACCCCAGTAGAGCGTAAGATAACATCATGCCATGATCTATCATTTTCAACGATCTTTCTTAAGATCGTGTCGATATTCTTATTGGCAGTTTCCATGTCTCCATTCATCTGTGGACGATATATGGTTGAGTTTCGATGAATAATTTTGAGCTGATCACAAATTTCATTCATCAAGTGACTATTCAAGTTTGCCCCATTGTCAGTAATGATCAATTTTGACACTCCAAATCTGCAAATCAAGTTATTTTTTATGAAATCTGAAACAATTTTCTTGGTGACGACTCTATATGAAGCAATTTCGACCTACTTAGTAAAGTAATCAATAGCAACCAAAATGAATCTATGCCCATTTGATGCTGGTGGCTCTATTGGCCTAATAACATCTATACCCCAAGCTACGAAAGACCAAAGTGAACTCATCGCATAAAGCTCATATGGAGTCATTTGGATCAAATCTCCATGTATCTGACATTTTGGGCACTTCATGTAGGGCCTGCAAACTCTGGCGTGTACTTTGTTTATTAATTTATTGGCTTCCGCAGCATCGACACATCTTAAGAATCCTAAGTTCGGAGTCCTCTTAAAAAGGATTTCCCCACTTGGAAAATAATTCTTTGCCAAACGCCAGATTGTCTTTTTCTGATTATTGTTGGCTTCTTCAGGATATATCCTGAATTCTAAATACCTTTTAATATCATAGTAACATGGCTTTCCGTCAGGCTCCTCTTCAACGTGCGCACAATGCACGGGTTGTTCCCTAAAGATTATTACCAAAGGATCAATGTAACTTTGATCTGGGTGCTGAATCATGGAGGATATAGTGGCCAAAGTAACAGAAAACTCATTTTGTATCCGTGGGATATGTCTAAAATCAACTTTCTTGAATCTTCCATATAATTCCTGCACCAGCTCCACATAAGGAGTAACCAGCTCCACATAAGGAGTAATCTTGGAGTTCTTTACCGCCCATTCTCCCCATACCTGGTGAATTAGCAAATTCAAATCTCGGATGACTAGTGATTCATGAACACCCATATCAAACGGCACTTTGAGCCCTAGGATACAAGATTTATATTCGTCCATGTTATTGGTGTACGATAAATGCAACTTAGTTGTTACTGGATAGTGTTGGCCTATTTATAACACCAAAACTGCTTTGATTCCTGAACCTTTGAAGTTGACCTCCTCATCAAAGAAGAACCTTCATCCAAGGTAATTTTCTGCAATGTCTTCTCCCACTAATAAAATCTCCTCATCTGGGAAGTAAGTTTGAAGTGGATCATATTCATCATCAACCGGATTCTCTGCTAAATGATCTGCTCAGTCTTGCCCCTTGATTTCCTTTTGAGTCACATACACAATGTCGAACTCACTCAACAATATTTGCCACTTGGCTAGCTTTCCCGTAGGCATGGATTTCTGGAATATACACTTCAATGGATCCATTCTGGAAATGAGATATGTTGTGTATGAGGATAGAGAATGCCTTAACTTTTGGGCGGCCCAGGTCAAAGCATAACACGTTCTTTTTACAAGAGTGTAACAAGCCTCGTATGGCATAAACTTTTTACTCAAGTATTAGATGGATTTATCTTTATTACTGGTCTCATCATATTGCCCGAGGACATATCCGAAAGAATTTTCTAAGACTAACAGGTAAAGCAACAACAGGCTTCTTTCCCTTTGCAGAACCAAAATAGACAGAGATGATAGATACTCCTTGATTCTGTCAAAAGCTTTCTAACATTCTTCTGTCCACTCATTCAATGAATCTTTCTTCAACATCTTAAGAATTAGCTCACATATGTTTGTTGATTCAACAATGAATCTGCTAATGTAATTCAAATGACCCAAGAAACTCATAACCTCTTTCTTTATCCTCGGTGTTGGTAAATCCTGAATTGTTTTGATCTTAAACGGGTCTAGCTTAATGCCCCTTCTACTGACTATGAACCCCAATAATTTTTTGGATGGTACATCGGAAGCACACTTATCAGGATTCAACTTCAAGTTGTACTTCCTTATTCTGTTGAAGAATTATTTTAGATGGGTCAGGTGATCTGAACTCTTGCAGGATTTGATAATTACATCATCTATGTGCATCTCAATCTCTTTATGGATCATATCATGAAAAATCATCGTCATAGCCCTCATGTATGTCGCACCCGCATTCTTCAGACCAAACGACATTACCCTGTAATAATAAAAACCTCAGGGCATAATGAAAGCTGTCTTTTCTGTATCTTCCTCATCCATCAATATCTGATGATACCCATCAAAATAATCTATGAAAGACTATACTTCATGCTTCACACAATTATTGATGAGAATGTGGATGTTGGGTAGAGGAAAATTATCTTTAGGACTGGCCCTGTTCAAATCTCTATAGTCAACACAAATTCAGATCTTACCGTCTTTTTTTAGCACTGGAACAATATTGGCTAACTATGATGGATATTTTATGACCTCCACAACCTTGAATTGAATTTATTTTGTCACTTATTACTTGATCTTCAAACTTAAATCCGGATTGAATTTCTGTATTTTTTGCTTAACTGGATCAAAATCAAGACTGATTGGTAACTTATGCGACATGATGTTATTTCTTAATCCTGGCATATCATCATAGGACCAAGCAAATACGTCAATGTACTCCCACAACAAGTGAATGATTTCTCTTTTTTGTGCTTCTACTAAGTGAACATTGACATTTGTTTCTTTGATTTCATCATGATCGCCCAGGTTCACTGTTTTAGTTTCCTCTAGGTGGGCTTTTCTCGGTTCTCAAACTCTTCTATATCTTTCACTAACCGCTCCTTATCACCTTATTTCCAATCATCATCATTTCCACCACTTTGTTCATCTAAGCCTTGACATGACATGACATTGGTAGGTTTTAAATTACTGCTACTGTAATAAACAAACAAACCAAGTTAGATGATAATAAGATAATAAAATATACCAATATAATTGTACTTCAAAATAAACTTTTTAAATAAAAGAAGGCCTTTTCATTAGAATTTGTGAAATAATTACTAACTATGGCTTATGACCTGTGCAAATACGGGCCTGTGCCTTTTTCAAAGCAGTAAGACACGAAAAGAAAATTTGAGACATAAAAGGGTAGATCACGGGGCCTCCTCCAGATCATCACTGATTTTTAAAACTACTAGTAATTACCTTTTTATCTACCACGATGGGTAAAAAATTATGAGTAAAGTGGAGGTCCAATTTTACAAAGCCTCTCCTAGTCCAACCTTCTTCACCCCACTGGACTTTGAGAAATCTTCTGGTACAACATTGCATCCCTCGAACTTATTTCCTATACCATTCCTAATAACATCATCATTTGACATCTCACACATGGGAAATGACTGGTACAGGAGCGGCAAGGGCCTAGGTAGAATCGTCTTTAACTTATCCTCTGTTGGCTGGTATTCTAACCCATACTTAGATGCTTTCTCTGGGACCATAATAGGCTCAATAATTCCTTCCAGATTCTTACCCAAGCCCTGACCAGGCTCGAACCCACTTCTTAACATCACAGTCATAATTATTTTGTAGACAGAAGGCATTAGAGCTTTGGGCATCAGATCTTTCTCCGCAGCACTTACAATTTCTACTATATAAAAAATACTACCCTTTGATATATCTTCAATCACTAGCACACAACTATTGGGATGATTCACATGGCTTCCTTCCCCTTGAATAACTATTTTATGATCCTCCCAAATAAACTTCAATAACTGATGAAGTTTCGATGAAACTGCCTTTGCACCATGGATCCATGGTCTTCCCAAGAGCAGGATGTAACTAGGATGGATATCCATAACATGAAATTTAGCCTTGAATTCAGCAGGTCCCATCTAGATATACAAATCAATTTTGCCTATGGTATCTCTTTGTCCTCCAACAAAAGCCCGCATATTTATGTGGCTTTGGCAAATTTTCCCCAAATCATAGCCCATTTGAAACAATGTAGAAAGAGGACAAATGTTCAAACCAAATTCGTCATCTATCAATACTCGATTAATCACATAGTCCCGACAAATGTCATTGATAAGGCTTTGTTATGCATTACTCCCTCAAATGACAACTCTTCCTCACTGAATGAAATGCGATGACTTTTCATAATATTTCCTATCATTGTAGTTAGATTCTCGATACTTGTGCCTATAGGAACATTATAATACCCCGTATTCCCTAGCTTAGATTAACTCTCAGTACATGAGTGATCCAATATAAATTTTTCTAAATACTCAGTACTTTTCAGTTTAGAGCCTCCTAGTGCGTAGGAAATTTAGTTACTTTCCAATGATATAAAATTTGCCTAAATTCGATAACCGGGTAAGAAGTTATGACTATTTTAAGTTTCAGTTGCTAAACATCATTATTCAGGCCAGTAGCGCGTCGCGGAGTATGTCAAAATAGCAATTGTCAGTTTCCAGTGAGTTACCGCGATATCGGTGCGTCGCACCAAAGATTATTTTTATATTTATCAATTTCTAGTGTACCAACGCAATCCGACTGAGTCGAGGTGAACTTCTAGGTCGCATCCAAGGTGGCAACACGATACCACTACATTGTGCCACCAACCACTTTCCCAGTTGGCAAATTCTAGAGATACAACGCGATAGCGCTGCGTCATGCCAAGGGCCCAAATCAAAAAATTTTGATGAAAATTAAATGTTTCGTCTAGGGTTAAATCTGTCTGTTCCCATAATTTTTATATGCCCAGATACGAGATTTAATCCCTAAGAACGTTTTAAGTCATTCATTATTCAACTTTTCCCCAAATCAAAAGGCATTCTCTCTCAAAAAGGATAAAACCCTAGCTTTAAGAATCAAGACTAATCCTCAAGAATCTCACCAAGAACCTTCAAGGATTAATCCTCTCAGGTATGTTAGGTGTTTATCTATGGGTCCCTTCCACCCATAGAGTCCAAGAATCCATTTTTAAAACTTCATGATTTATGATTTATGATTTCCATGCTTGGAATTGAATGTATTCATATTCATGATAGTCATTGGGATCCAATTCATGTTTAATTATAAGTGTCCATGAAATTAAGATAGTTATGTGGTGAATTATATGAATTGCATGCTTAACCTTTGATATTGAAATTGAATGTTGTATTCATGCTTATATATGTTGACCATTATCATGTAAATAATCCATGATACCCAAGTGTTTGCTAAATTGCCTCTGTGGAGTAAATAGTAGAATCATGACATGTTATTATGTGGTCCCAATCATGTACAAGCTTATGCCCTACGAGTGTTTGATGAAATGCTTATGTGATTTGACTAGTGAAAGCATGACATGTTATTATGTGATCCCATTCATGCATAAGTTCATGTATATCAAGTGTTTGACAAAACGTCTAAATAAGTACATTGTTAGCAAAAAAGTATGGTTATGCCTTTATGATCATGTTATGTATTTCTTTTATCCTATCGAGTACTGGGGGTATTTAGTACACGACAATTTAGCTGTGTACCCAGAGACAGTGTCAGTTACAGAATAGTATCAGTCATGTCCCAATCAGTAGAATCCAGTCAGTTACAAAATTCAGGAAAACTCAGAAAACTTAGTATCGGACCAGTCTATTTCAGTATACTCTGTTCAGTGTCTTTCAGCTGGGAGTAGGATTTAGCACCGAGCGAGTGCAGGGATGATAGCTTCCCTATCAGAGAGACAGAGTCGTTAGTAGCAGTCGCTGTTCTCCAGAACTACGTAGCCAATGCAAGATGAGGAGTCACCCACTAGACTAGGCTTGACTACCTCCTAGGGGTCACCCGTTAGATTAGGCTTGGCTCCATCCATGTGTCACCCGTCAGTTAGGCTTGACATCCTAGTTTTCCAGTGTTAGTACCTGTGGCACAGTATTAGTACCCTGCTAGCTGGGGTTACAGGTTGGACCCCAATTAGTTAAGAGAGGGGCATGTCGGTTAGATAATTACCTCCCACAATTTTAGTGTCAGTCTTCAGTATATAACTTAGTTTATTTTACAGAATCAGGACAGTCAAACACAGTCAATCAATATTAGTAAATTAGTTATCTGTTACTTTAGATATCAGTTACTCAGTTATTAGAACTCAATATTCAGCTTCAGAAAAGCTCAGTTATAGTATACTCGTATATGCATAGTATTGCATACTTAGTGATTTCAGTAGTGTCAATTATCCACATACTCTTATATTTAGTTACTCTATATCATTCAGTCAGTTATTGGTTATGCATATGAACCCTTGCATTCATCCTTTGCTTATCTAGCATACCAGTACATTCCATATACTGACCACATACTCTTTCTTTATTCTATGATATCTCATATCATAGGTTCGGATGCTCAGGTTCCCGATCGTGCTTAGACAGATCCAGTCATTAGTCGCAAATTTAGTAGTGAGTCCTCATCTATCGAGTATATAATTTTATTTTAGTATTTTAGTTTATCAGTAGTTCAGTAGTTGGGGTTAGTTTGGGGTTTGTCCCATCAACTCCAATTTCAGACAGTTCAGATTAGAGGCTTTCAGACTAGATTTTTAGATAGTATTCAATTTTACGGATTATTATTTCATATGTTATATTTTATCAGTATTTTAGATTTTGAACCTTATGAAATTTCATCCTAATTCCATAGTTATTTCAGTATTATTATCCAGTGCTCACAAAAGATATCAGTCATGGGTTAGCTTGTGGCTACTTTGGGATAGTAATCACCGTGTAGCGCCTAGGGTGTGCTCTTGGGGCATTATAAACTTGGTACTAGACTATCCTAAGGTTCAACAGAGTTCTAGGGAGTCTGAAAGCCGCATTTACAACATTTTGTGGATCCACCATGATCCCCTCGCTAGAAATAATATAACCCAAAAAAGTGATAGCGTTCTACCAGAATTCACATTTTAATAATTTATCATACAACTGCAACTCCTTCAAGGTCTACAATATAACACAGAGGTGATTGGCATGATCCACCCCACTCTTAGAGTACACCAAAATACCATCAATGACCATAATGACAAAAAGATCCAGAAACTAATAGAAGACCATGTTTATCAAATCCATGAATGCCACTGGGATATTGGTCAACCCAAATAACATCACCAAGAACTCAAAGTGTCCATACCGAGTTTGAAAAGTTATCTTAGGGATATCCACATACCTAATCTTAAGCTGATGATAACCAGAGCGAAGATCTATCTTAGAGAAGAATTTGGAACCTTGCAACTGATCAAACAAGTCATCTATCCTTTGAAGAGGATACTTGTTCTTAGCCTCCACCTTATTCAACTGCCTATAGTCAATGCACATCCGAAGGGAACCATTCTTCTTAAGCATGAATAACACCAGTACATCCCACGGGGATACACTAGGACGAATGAAACCCTTATCCAAAAGATCCTTAAGCTACTCCTTGAGTTCTTTCAACTTAGATGGAACTATTTTATAAGAAAGAATAAATATTGGATGAGTGTCCAAAACTGAATCAATACCAAACTCATTCTCTCTATCTGGAGAAACACCAGGAAGATTATTTGAAAAGACCTCAAGAAACGTATTCACCACCAAAATTGAATGCAAAGAAAGACCTTCCAAGTTAGAATCTTTAACCTGGACTAGATGATAGAGAAATCCTTTGGAGATTAATCTCCAAGATCTAAGATACAATATAAACTTCTCCTAAGGATCTAGGGAACCACCATCCTATTCAATAATCGGTTCAACAGGGAACCTAAAGACAACCTTACAGGTCCGACAATCTAAGGATGTGTAGCATGGTGTAACCAATTAATCCACAGAATAACATCAAAGACCACCATATCAAACTCAAACAAATCTACCAAAATCTCTTTATTGCCAATAGATACCATACACCCCTATAGACTATTTTAGCAACCACAGAGTCACCTATCGAGGTAGAAATAGAAAAAAGATCCAAAATAACCTCAACACAAAAACCAAAATATGCATCCACAAATGGGATCACAAAAGAGGAAGAAAACCCCTAATCAAGTAAATAATAAACAACTCGAGAAAAGAGTTTAAATATACCATTCATGACATCAGGTGATGCCTCAGACTTTTGTCAGGTAGTGAGTGCATATAATCGATTCTGGCCTGTACCAGGATCAAAAGAAGAAATTGATACTAAAGCAACACCATTTGTTATAGGATTAGATGAAAAGGAAACTGGAACCTTGTTCACCCCCAAAGAAACCTTACCAACCAGATAGTTTCTAAGCATATAGATCGGCTGAACATAATTGAAACACCTATCCCTCCCCCCATCATAGAAACCCTGATGCAATCAATCATAAAACCTAAAAGAAGGACATGATGAAGCCGACTGATCCCCACTATCCTGAGATTGGTTACCCTGTGCGCTGAAGTTGTATCCACCCTGCTGACGCTTGTCTCCTGGATACTTTAGGTAGTGAGAACTAGCTATGACAAAAGAACCAAAACTTTCTCACTTCTTTGGACACTTAAAATCATCCCTACCACTTTATTGTTGACAGCATGCTAAAAGAACCTAAAATTCTTACCCTATCTTTCCCCTGCCTCAGCTCATTTTCTTATATCCTCCTCTACCTATTGCATATGAATAATCAACCAGAAATATCCATGTCATTGATTAGCAAGGCAATCTTGATTTTGAGAATAAACTCATGAGATAGTCCTGAAGCAAACTTTCTCATCCTAGCACTCATATTAGACACTAATTGCAGAGCATACCTAGAAACTGGTGAAATCTTAAGGCATACTCTTTGATCGATATTTTCCCATACTTTAAATTAACAAATTACTCCAATTTTGCTTCTCTCAATTCATGAGGGAAGAAGCGACCTAGAAAAGTATTAGAGAAAGTCTCCCATAAAGGTGACTCATCAACCTCACCACTTGCCTGATCCCATTACTCGTACCACTGGTACACCATATCCTTTAGCTGATAGGAAGAAAAATATTCATGGCCTGCGTTACCTTGAAGATCTTTTATATCTCAACTAGAAAACTATGAGGATCCTCCTCCACCTCAACACTTATAAAAGTTTAAGGACTTAACCTCATGAACTGGCTAACCCGTGCAGCCTCAGAAGATGAAATACCAGATCCACCATGCTCAGCCGGATAAGCTACCAATTGAGCAATCATATGAATCGATTGATGAAACTCTACATTCGTCACGTCTTCCTGAGGAAGACAAGAAGAAATAGATGGAAATCTCAAACGATCATGGACTGGACCTCTAGACCGAGTATGGATACCTTAAGTAGAGCATCTACCACTAATATTGTTCCCAGTTAGGACAAAGAAGTTTTCGTATGTATCAGAGCATTGAACTATGATCTAAAAAGTGAACAAATAGGTATTAGAGAAGATTCCATCACTCAGACTCAAAGCTTGAATATAGAAAACAAGAAAGAGAAATAGTTCCTAAATGCCTTGTAGCCTCTCTCTTATGAATGTGTCACTCTACAAATCCCTAAAAGATACACTACTCAACACAGCTTTGTGGACTCCCCAAATAACTATGAACCTAAAGCGTTGATACTAACTTGACATGACCCAAATTGGGGCCTTGTCGTAAAGGGCATCCCCAGATCGACCTAGAACTAGGGACCACCGTCAATACCCAACCCAACTATCCAACACATACCCTGAGCCAGATGAACTCCTAACATATGACAAGATAGCATATTTGTACAAATCCAGATTCTAGGATAGGTCCATTACCATGATCAAACCAAAAAAGTCCAACAGTCCAAAGCCTAACCAATAACCATACCATAAACCAATCCATACATCCCATACCAAAGGAGTTCCAAATGTATATATATATAATCCAAAACAAAATGGAACAATCATAAGTTAAATATAGTCAAATGGTATTAGCCTCAATATTAGTGCCAATGTTAAGCCTGATACCAATACCAACACTACCCATACCAATGTATAACAGTCCCGCAAAGCCTCTAACTAAAATTAAAGCAATAACCAGTTGAGATATGCCCCCAACCATAGCCAAAACCAATATCAATGAAATGACCTAAGTTTGTAAGGACATCCATGATATGAAATGGAGCCTTTCAGAATATGAAAACTCACCACTTCAATGTTATAGACCTGATCCCAAAATTCAATCACTGAGTAGAAGGAGTTGTCAGTTCCTGTATCACATGGGATACAGACGCTCAAAGATGGGTTAGCAGGTTAATGCTAGCAAGTACATAGGATAAAGATAAAATAATGCCAACCTTTAAGACCAAGTAAACAACCATAAGCATTCACAACACAATATACATATATATATACATATATACATACATATATATATATATATCTATTCCGAGTAAGGTAATTAGGTTGAGCATACATCTATAACCATTGAGACAGGTATGTGTCGCTTAATTGTCCTAGAACTACCCATGGGCTATATAGGTCTAGTGTAACCCCTTAAATAGGCCCCTATACATATAGCCACATGAACCAAAGATACCATAGGAGTAGGGAATTCTGTAGTACCCTTTGCTCTCTATGATACATATGTACAAGTGTATTTAGGGGATTCTCGTGTACCCCATAAATATCATATATGGTTCTCATTACCAATCCTCACATAGTCAAACATGAGTTTCCAATGTTCGTCCATTGGACTCATACCTCCACGATTAGCTATCACACCCCGCCATTATTTCCTAATTAAAACCATTGCCACACAACCAAACTATCATTCTATTTATTATTAATCGGGGCTATAAGTAGTGGTATCGTCATACCGACTATAGCTTACAAGAAATGTCCTATGCCAACCTTTTAAAGAATAAGGGATTCCCAAGTACCCATAGATTATATTATTTGGTGGCTTGAGGGATTCCCATGTATCCCACAAGATGTATGTTATTAAGTTTTCTTGGGGGATTCTCTTGTACCTCACAAGGCTTTCAATTAGACAACCTATAACCACCAAGACCTTACCATATAACTATTCAAAACCATTTAATCCATTTATATAATTTAGGGTTCCATTACCAAGTTATACTATGCATAGTTCAATGAAAGTCTAATGATTTAACCAAAAATATTCTCATAGGTATTTTATCTAACAAGTTGGTGGCATAGTGTTTCCAAAGCTAAACCCAAGTACCAATTAACCATTCTCATGCAACTAAAAGCTCAAACCATAATAATAATATGAAAACCATAAGTAAAAGACATGGTAAAATATGACCAACCATTATAACCAAACCCCCCCCCCCCCCCCCAACATTTATTTGAAAACTTAAAGCCATATAACATTTATACAATAAAAACCATACATTAAATCATGACTTTAGTTGAACTAACAATGAGGGAGGAGTAACTTACCTTAGATTACAAATAAGATGAAGGGAAATCACCCTAGTAAGTCCCCAAATTGATCCTATTAACAAAACCCTAGCCTTCCTTGACCTCAAGAGCCTTAAGAGAATTTGAGAGTGTTATAAGATATTTTGAGTGATTGAAAATAGGTTAAATAATGTCCCAATAGTAATATAAGTCGTGTCCTCTTAAGGGTCTTTTAAGAAGGGTTTTGGTACCCAAATCCATCTCAGTATAGTTTTTCATCCTCAGATAGACGATTAGGCAAAAAGAACCATTCAGACCTAAAATGGTATGTTGAGGTCTTATATTATCGACTTCAACGGTATTTGGGATGAATTCTTACCTTTGATTGAGTTTTCCTACAATAACAAATATTACTTTGGTATTCAGATTGCTCTATTTCAGGCTCTCTGTAGAAGGAGGTGTAGATCTCCTAGTGGTTGGTTTGATGTAGGTTAGGCTGCTTTAATAGCGCTAGAGTTAGTGTATGGGGTGATAAAGAATGCTTAGTTAATCCTATAAAGGCTAAAGACAGCCCAAATTCATCAAAATTCTTACGGAAATATGAAGAGAAGGGATTTTGAGTTTAAAGTTATTGACTTGATTTATTTGAAAATTTTACCCATGAAAGCGGTGAAAAGGTTTGGTAAGAAAGGGAAGCTCAGTCCCCTCTATATTGGTCCATATAGGATTTTGAGCCATTTGGGAAGGTAGCTTATGAGTTAGAGTTGCCTATAGATTTGGCAATAATACATCTAGTGTTTTATGTTTCTTTGCTAAAGAAATGCATTGGTGACCTTCTATCATTCCATTAGAAAGTGTGGGTATGTAAGATAGCCTTTCCTATGGAGAAGTCCCAATTGAGATCCTTGATCATCAACTTCGTAGTTTAAGGAATAAAGACTTTTTTTTGTTAAGGTTCTATGGAGAAATCAATCCGTTGAGGGAGCTACTTGGGAAGCAGAAGACGATATGTGAGCCAAGTAAACCCATCTTTTCTCTAAGAATTTAGATTCAACTTGAGGTAATGATTTTCCTTAAATTGATTCTCTCATTTTCTCTCTCATCTCTCCAATCATCCTCATGTAATAGCATGCATTTATGAATTTAGTTCTTTCCATGTGTTATATTTCAAATTTAGTTCCTTAATCATGATTCAGCTCAAACGTATTTAGTACATGATCTTAATTTTTTTAGTATCTCGGCTTAGACAATTTCATTCGAGGATTAATCATCCAAAAGGGTAGATATTATGATACCCCATGAGATTCTACACAGGTTTCTATCTTTGTATCCAATGTTATGAAGTCCCAAAGACATTTAATTTTCACTACGTACAAGTGACATAGCCATTTTAAGACCCCAAGGTTTCAAACATTTCATTATTGGCTTTCTAAAGTCTGAAACATTGATCTATGAGTTGAAATATGTTTAAGGATGTTAAAAGGATCATTCGGGAGAGTTTTGAAATTTTTGGAAGAGGTTTGGGGTGTTTTCGAACCATGGAGGCAAAATGCCTCTACAATTTTGCTGTGCCACTGAGACTGTATCTCCGTCATGCTCAGCGTTTCCCAGAGGCTAGTCGTCACGATACATAGTGTGTCACGGAGGCTATGTAATCCAACAATTTTTATTAAATTGGTGAGAAGTATTTTGGTCATTTGCACTCTACCTAAATACATAATTTATTATTTAAAACCCAAAAGGGGCATTATTTGCCCCATTCTTCATCAGTGAACGTACCGAATCTCCTCCCTTTCTCAAGAACACAAAATTACAAGCTTCTTCCAAGAATTCACACATTCAAGGTCTAAATTCAAAGTTTTCTTTAAGAATTCAAGCAACTCAAGTATGTGAGGTATTCATCTATGGGTCCCTTCCACTTATTGAGTCCCAAGATTCCGCTGTTTCTTTCAAGTATAAACCCTTTTCCCTTTTTTTAAGAAATTTCAATGTCAAGAATGAATTTACTCAATTCTCTCTTAGTAGATTTGAATACAAACCATGACAGTGTGTTTTCCCATGTGAACTATGTCCTTATATGCTTTATAATTTCAGTTGCCCATATCATGTTCGGTTGACACCATGCTCAATTATAAATTTATGAATTTAACCATGTAAGCATGTTGTCCTTATAAGTTGAGCATCTTTCAATACCTATACTCATGGCCATCATAAGTTATTGATATACTCTATATTTCTGGTCTTTGAATCGGGAATTTCCTCACAGTATTTCTAAATGATGTTATTGTATCTAAAGTATTATTCAGTGTTGGAGGGTTATAAACACTCGAAACCTATATAGTCATGCATATTTCAGATTTTCAAGTAACCAATCATTCAGACCATGTTTGTATCATCATATTCAGATTTTTATATTCATGTTGAGCACTTATCAGTACTAAATCATATTAAATGAATAAAAATACTAGTGTGATTCAGTTGGGAGTAGCACTTAAATTGAGTGAACACAAGGATGACGACTCCTCCGTCAATAAGGCATGAGTCGTTAGTGATAGTCCCTAAGTTCTAGAACTACAGTGCCACCATAGATTATGAGGGGACCCCTATCAGTAGAGGCAGGACACCCTCTTTCTTTAGGACATCAGCCTTATGGGTCCACATCATGAGCCATGTGTTAAAGTTTAAGTTTTAGGGTTTATTGGAGAGAAATTTGGTGAGGAATGAATATATTGTGCTTAGAATAATGTCAAATCTTATGTTTTTATGACTTAGGGCCAGGGTAATTGACCTAAATGCCCTTCTGGGATTTAAATTAATAAGTAAAATGATGTTTATATGCATGGAACGATGCGGTGACCATCTCACCGCTATTACTGGCACGACGTAGTGGAATTGCATTGAGCTGCTAGAATTACAATCTAAACACGGCGTAAAACTCACCCAAAATTCCAAAACTTCCCCGAGACATTCTCTTTATACCCTTGAACATGAATCAACTCATAAACCATCATCTCAAAGCCCGAAAGTTCAACGTAAAAATCCTTAAAGTTAAGAGGTCAAAAATAAAACTAAGCCCCCAACACTTAGCTTTATTTATAGGTTCTAAGTGTCTTAAGTAAGTACTAAGGGATGAGATTAACTAGAAGCGTACGGGGTATTATAATATCTCCCCCTTGGGAACATTTGTCCTCGAATGAGATTGGCTTAACTGAGAAGATTGAGTGACTGAGATTATGCATTAAACTAGCATTACTGAAAACATATCTGCATGACTAAACTGATTTGTGAATGCATGAATTTTCATGAGAGTGACTATATAAAGTTGGAACTAAGAATGGAAAAGAGATAATCTAAAGAACTTTTTACCTTAAACTAAGTCTGAGCTTGCAGCGAAAAGATGAAAGTACTAGGTTTGCATATCTTCTTCTGCTTCCCAAGTGGAGCCCTCAAGGGACTGATTTCGCCAAAGAACTTTGACAAAGGAAACTTTTTTGTTCCTTAGTCTACAAATCTGATGGTCAAGAATCTTCAATGGAATTTCTTCATATGAAAGGATATCCTGAATATCTATGTTTTCTAAAGGTACTAAAATATCTAGTTCACCAATACAGTTCTTTGATACGGAGACATAAAAAACTAGGTGAAACACTTGCCAACATGTCTCAATATCCTATAAGGGCCAATATATCGGGGACTAAGTTTCCCCTTTTTGCCAAATCTTTTCACCTCTTTCTTGGGTAAAACCCTTAAATAAACTAAGTCATTGACTTTAAACTTAAGATCTCTTCTTTTCACATCTGTACAATATTTTTGATGTTTTTGAGTCATTTTCAACCTCTCTCGAAAAAACTAGACTTTCTCTATGGCTTCAAACACCACATCTGGCCCTATCAAAGCATCCTCACCCAATTCAAACCAACCGATGGGTGACCTATATCTCTTCTTATAAATAGCCTCAAAGGGTTCATCTGAATACTAGAGTGGTAACTATTATTGTAGGCAAAGTCAATCAACAACAAGTGATCATCCCAACTACTCTTGAAGTCAAGAACACACGCGCTCAACAAATCCTCGAGGATATGAATGGTCCTATCTTCCTGGCCATCTATCTAAGGGTGAAAATTTGAACTGAGATGAAATTACGTACCAAGACCCTTCTGAAAGTCTTTCCAAAAGTGAGAGGTAAACTGAGTACCCTTTTATGAAATGATGGAAAAAAGAATTCTATGCATTCTTACTAACTCTATAATATACAACTTAGCATAATCTTCAGCTGAGTAGGATGTGTGAAATGGCAAGAAATGGGCTGATTTGGTCAATCTGTCTACACTAACCCAAATAGAATTTTGTTGACGACGCAAATGGGGTAACCATCTTACAAAGTTCATATTCACCTCTTTCCACTTCTAGGTGGGAATACTAAACTCCTAAAAGGTGCATCCTGGTCTTTGGTGCTCCACCTTAACCTATTTATAATTAGCACACTTGGCCACAAATTCGGCAGTATCTTTCTTCATACCACTCCACCAATAGACTTTCTGCAAATCATAGTACATCTTAGTGGCAAAAGCAACAGTGGTGAGTCCTCATATTCTGAGGACCAGTTATGTTTGTTTTAGTTTCTCATTTTTAGCAGATAACAGAGTTAGATGGGAGCTGTCCTATCCACTTCTTAGTATTCAGTTAGAGGATTTCAGACTAGTATAGACAATTAGTCAGTTTTCAGTTGTTATTATTAGTGTTATTTTATTGAGATTATCAGAATTATGACCTAAATCCTTATGGCAATTTCAGTTAAATTCCATAAAATAAATTTATTGTTATCAGTTTTATTCAGTGTTCACAGCAGGTATCAGTCATGGGTTAGCTTGTGGTCCTTCGAGATTGTAAGCACCGTGTGATGCCTAGGGTATAATCCCGAGGCATTACAAACTTAGTATCAGATCCTAATATTTTAAACTGTCCTAGGGATTCTGAAAGCCACTTGATGTAGAGTTTTGTACATGAATGTGAAGTGTGCCATACTTATGGACAAGAGGCTACAAGACATATTAGAAAAACTTTACCTTCTTTCATGTCTCAGATTATGCTATAGAAAGGTTCTCTAAGAAAATTATGTACATTCTGATCATGATCTGAATTTGAGCAGATTATATTTCATGGGATTAGTTGTATAAAAGGTGAATTAGTAGGCTTGAAGAAGTGTATGCAAGAACTTAAGTTTGTTGATTTGAAATATATGTTATGGATGTGGTTTTTGTAGGCTATGAAGAAAGTAGTGTGGTTACTAATGATTTGGGGATATCCATGTTATGTATTAGAATCTAAGTTTGAATCTATGAAGGTTGAGCTAATAGAAAGAAGAGTTGAAAATTATAAGTTAGTCAGTGTTTAAGTTATTATATGATGAATATTGGGGCTATAGAAATTTAAGAGTTTTATCTCATAATGAAGTATTAGCAATAGGGTTTTACACTTTTAGGTGAAGTCATTCAGCGTGAGTTTAGTGTTTATGAGTATTGTTATATCTCGGACTCTAGAGTAAAGTAGTTTCAGTTCAGTTTAGAGATGTTGATTAAGTGGGTTGTAGACTTAGAATTATAGGTTTAAGCTATGGGGGACACAATAGAGTAAATAACCAAGTCAGGCTCTCAGATCCTAGCAGTGATGCCAGTATATGTAGAAAAGCAGTAGAGGAGAATGATGCCCAACCCGTTCTTATCATAGTTCAAGGTTTCATAGTAATCATGATATATAGTCATTCCTTACATGTTAGTTTCATAATCATAGTATATGTCCATGCACATTATAAAGAATCATGTACGCTTCCAGTTTCTAGAATAAGGAGTTTCAGTTTGGTCAGCAGTACAGATCATGTTCCATAAATTTGTGAACTCCAAATACAGGTAATGCAGCTCATGAATTATGTAGTCATGCTTTATAGTATATTCAGTTCTAGTACTCATGTTACACACTTAATGCTCAGTGAAATTCAGATTCATGCCATGCATGTCCTTGGTTCAAACCTCTTGGATGAATTCGTATCATTAAGCCTCTATTCCTCAGACCTCAGTTTTACACCCCAGATGTTTAGTCATGATTTAGTTCGTAAGTTTTTTGGATATCATTAAGTCTTTCCATAGTATATCAGCCAAGTCAATCTCATTCAAGGACGAATGTTCCCAAGAGGTAGATATTGTAACACCCCACAATTTTGGGATAGAGTGTAGATTATTGTTCCTCTGAATACAAATTTGAACCCTATGATTCTATGTCTATATATTTTTATCATCAATTCTATAGTGTAGAAAATGTCATATTATATTAGTTGAGGTCATAAAAATCTCCTAACTCAAAGACGAGTTGAAAACGCTTCTATTGATTAAGTTTTAGTGAATGTTTTAGCTTGAGCCAAATTTAAACTACCATGAATCCTTGTAAATAATGAGTTATGTGTGATACTATATATCAAATAAAAGATATTTGAATCTTATTTCCAATGCATTTTGTTTCACATTTATCTGATATCGGAGCGAAAAGTTATACTCATTTTACTTCAGCATGTTAGTTTGTCAACAAAGTGACGACCTGAGCTGATAAGCCATCAACTAAGTGATGACTTATCAGCCAAGTTATCATCCCAAACTAGTGAGCCATTAGTTTTAGCCTCCAAGTGATGACCTAAGTTCATAGTCCATCAACTAAGTGATGACATAGCAGCCCAAGTCGTCATCTATGACTAGACTTGATCAACCTCACTCATAAACAGTTTTAGAGGGAAATTTTGGTCTTTTACCTCACCTCCCATGACTTAAATCATGCATTAAACTCTATTAAGTGATAAAATATCAGTTTATCATCACTCATAATCCTCTCCACTCTCAAGAATAAGAAAATTAGGGTTTCCTCTCAAGATTATCTCCCAAGAATAAGATTCAAGCCCTTCTTCAAGAAAACCAAGAAACTATAATTCCCAATCCAAGAAGCTCAAGAAAAGTCAATTCTCTTTAAGATAAAAGCCTTAAGGTATGTTAAATGTTCATCCATGGGTCCCTTTCACCCAAGGAGTCCAAAGATCAAATTTCAAATTTAAAGTTGTGAGTATTACAAGTCATTGTGATTTTAACCATGAATCCCCATGAATTTTAATTTTACACCATGTTTACATGGTGTTATTGTTATTAAACCCCAAATGTTTGAATAATTTTATTTACTATTTTAATTCATAATTAGTGATGTTGGTGTTGAAATCATGCTATTACTACAAACTTTACACTATTCCCATGTTTAGCTTAAACTACGAATATCAAGTATTTGATGAAATGCCTCAAAGAATGAGTTTGGAATAATGACCCTTATTATGTTTTCAAGTGAGTTCACATGGAAGGCATTTTAGTATGTTTTAAATATTATGATGTCCATATCATGTTCATACAAATTCAGAATAAAATCCTTAGCTTATGATTTGGTCATGTGACTATGCGATCTTTTCATGTATAAAAGGTATCCCCATGTTAAAGTCTCAGTCCCCATGTGTTTGACGAAATACTTAGGTGAATAATTGTGAACAATGATTTTCTTCCATAGTTTCAAAACTTTTATGTGTCCTTGTTGTTATTGTTATCGAGTCCTGAGGGCTATGAATACCCGAAAACTTAGCTGTTTAAAGAATTCCAGTTGCTACAGAATAGCTCAAATAAACCGTGAGCATATTCATACAGTTAACCATCATGATTAGTTACTTGTCCAATTAATCTTAGATCAGTCTCGTAATCAGTGTCAGTTTAGTTGGGAGTAGGATTAAGCATTGAGAAAACCTAGGGATAGGGTCTCACCCACCAGTTAGGACTGGGTCCTTAGAAGCAATCCCTAAGTTTCAGAACTACGTAGCCAACATAGGTTATGAGATGTCACCCGCTAGTTTAGGGCTGACACTCTCAAGGATCACCCGCTAGTTAGGACTGATCAAAGGGGTCACCCTCTAGATAAGGACTGACTCCACAACCATTTTTAGTACTCGTGGCATGGTAATAACACCCTTCAAATAGGGGTCACAGGTTAGACCCAAATCAGCTCAGACTGGGGTATGTTGGTTAAATGATACCTCCCACAGTTTCAGTTTCAGTACTCAGTTCAAAATTTAGTTTCAGTTTTGCTTTACCATAACATAAAGTTTATCAGTTATTCAGTTATTAGATTTTAGTATTTCAGTTACAGACTATATCAGAAATATATTATATGCTTGGTCATGCATTCTAAGATTTTTCAGCTTTCACGCATTTATATTCAGTATTCTCATGCTAACCAGACACTCTCTACTCCATGCATGCTTGATAAGTTACTTTATATCATTCAGCTAGTTATTATTTCATGTTCAGTTATGCCATGCTATTCATTCAGTTGGTTATCATTTATGCACATTAACCCAAGCATCTCAGCCTTACCTTATTTAGCATACCAATATGTTTAAAGAACTAATCGAATACCCGTTTCTTGAGCTATGGTGTTTTATATCATAGGATCAGCCACTCAGGTTCTCAACTATACCTAGTTATCCTAGCGCACTAGCAGTAGCAGCAGTGGTGAGTCCTAATGTTTCGAGGACCAATTATGTTTATTTCAGTTTCTCAATTTTAACAGACAGTGAGGGTTAGTTGGGAACTTATCCCATCAACTCCTCAGTTATTCAGTTAGAGGCTTTGAGACTAGTATAGACTGTTAGTCAATTTTTAGTTGTTATTATCAGTGTTGTTTTGCACAGATTATCAGAATTATGACGTAAAACCTTATGGAATTTTTCAGTTAAATTTTGCAAAATAAATCTTTTGTTATCAATTTTATTTAATGCCCATAGTAGGTACCAGTCATAGGTTAGCTTGTCGTTCTTCAGAGCTGTAAGCACCATGTGATGCCTAGGGTATACTCCCGGGGTGTTACATGATCATAGGACCAACCTATGATCGTGGGTTGCACTAGTGGTTGGGATCTGGATGAGAGCTCTCTAAATATAATCACATAAGCCTTGGATAATTGTGGGATCTTCCTAAGGTTGTACCTTGGTTTATAGGTTTTACCGGTTATATCAAGAGTATCTGTGGGACTTATGATCGTGTTGGGGACCATGGTTTCAAAGAATAATCATTGGTTCCCCCTCATAATATGAGGTTACACTTTGTTAAGTTTCAAATTTTAGGGTTATCTCGATTAGAAGAGACCATTGTATGGTTGTACAATGTAACCACGGTTGTAGTTTTGCTTATGGTATCTCACTACAGACCTGTTCTTTGCTAAAAAGGCCATAATGCTTTACTCCAAAGTTGGATTAAGTCAAAACTAGATATGTTGGAAAGAAAATTCAAATATATATCATTTGGTGGGTCTGAGAATCAAAGATGCCTCAGAATATGGAAGTTATACACATTTGAATCTGATCATTTCTTGAGAAATCAATCAGTAAGGGAGGTTTTGACTTAGTTAAGGTTAGGGGATCCTTGTGGCCTTGGTTCCTGTCTAAATCCCTTCTCATACTGATAAAACTTGAGTATAACCCTACATGATTTGAAGCATGGTTCTAGCCTTGGCTTGGATTTTTCGAGCGTTACACACACATACACACACGTATATATATTGTAGTGCATGTTTGCACAATACATAGACCTTGAGTCCCGCACGAGTCACGACCTAGAGTCATTTCTCGATAAGTGTGTACGCAATATATACATTGCATTACATTTATTCATTTGATGGTTTAAGGTGAGTATGTTGTATCAATTGAATTTGTACTATTTGTTGAGAATTTGAACATTTTTTAACTGATTGCATTGTATTTGAGTTGATTTTCACATTGGAATACCTTATGATACTCTTATGACTATCTTGGTTGGATCACCAGCAAGATTAGGGTGTTGTGTTTTCTGGCTGGAGTTACATGATTATTTTGTATCGTTGGTGTGGTGTTTCTACTCACTATTTTTAATTAGGATAGGTCGACAACGCTTTTTGGGTGTATTTCAAAGTACTCATCCTTGTTTTTTCTACACCATACGTGCACGTATTGATCCAACGACATTAGGCATTTATTTTTCTATGGTTTCCCCTAAGATAGAATCCTTTGATATTTTGAGGTAGTTGTTGGTGATTTTAGAGACTACTAAATACTCTTCCATCCTTATGTTTATAATTTTTTCGCATTTTGAGACATCAGACCCCTTTCTTGGATTTCTATATTAGAAGCTTATACTAGTGACTACCAAGTCCTGGGTCATCAATGTTGAAGATATGAAAATATGGCTTCAGAAATGGTCGTTGGATTTTCAGCCAGAAGAGATTTACCAATTTCTCTAGTATGGGTTGTCTTATCTAAATTGCCCTAGCATTTACTTAAGTGGAACTTTATTAAGAAAATTGTTATCTCCATAGGACCCCTCTTGAGATAGATCTTGCTGCTACGAGTAAAACTAGGACAAGCATGTCTAAAGTAAAATGGGATTGACTTACTTAACAAAACAACCTGACTCTATCTAGTTGGTCTGATAAATGAGCTTTCACCTTTGAAAGGATTTACACAAAAAAATTCAATATGACAATATCCCAAAATATTACAAATTTTGTAAGAAGCTTGGACATGCCATATGTAACTGTTAGCCTCTTAAAAAGAAAAAAATGGTTGATATTATGAAAGAAGAGATCTAAAAAACAATTTGTTAGCTGAGGATGATGGGGAGCCAGCAAAGGAAAATGGGAATAAAAAGAAAAGGCGAGAACATGCAAGCAAGATCAGAAGATATTAAGCAGTTTGATAAACATGAAGATGTCTTTTATACCAATATCATTGCTTGGTATGAGGTTAACAAGAAGGACGGTAAAACGACACTGTCATGACCCGAGACTACCTCATAGTCGTAACATGGTGCTCGGAACCACAAGTGATCTCAAGCTAACCCATAAACTGGCATACTGTTGAGCAATTGATTTAATATGTAAAACAAAACATAATTTGCTGAGCGGAAGCATACTTATGAAAAGTTCGGATAAAGATAATGTTAATACAGTTTACATCGAAAGAAACTCAAATTACATGACTGACATATATGGAGCCTCTACTATACTAACTATAGAGATCTGGGACATGCCTCCAACTACCACTAAAATATACATTTGGAAAAAGAAAAAAAATAGTCATGATCCACAATTGTCTGGAATTCTCAAAATAGGAGAACTTATCACCTATTGGCTGAAAGCTGCAACTGTTTGGTCTAGGTGTAAGAGCTACATATGGTACCAACATTATGAAAGATGTAGACACAAACATATATATGTGGTCAGTATGTTGGAATGTATTGAGTATATGGAGACATGCACTAAATCATGGAAATATTTCAAACATGCTGTAAAACTGAGGATACAAGTTATTTGCTAGAAATATACATTTGAAATATGGCTACACGTGAAAACTATAAATCATAGAGAATTTATAAATCATAAGCTGAAAATAATTCATTAAGCTAGGAGGCGGCAGAAACATAAATGTCATAAGTCATTCTCTTGTGGTGATGAAGATGTTGTAGAAGTTGTACTGAGGGTGATGCATAAATACTGGGTCTGAAACTATGTGAAGGGAACTGACTTAACTCATGGATCTGAATATGCAAACATACTGTGCCTGAATGTATAAACTTATAAACCAACACTACATGTATTAAGTAGATCTGATGAACTGAATGAATGGTGTATGTGTGATCAAACAACTGAAGTCTAAGAAAAGGGATAACTAACATTGGTATGTTGAGAATCTGATATATTAATACATATCATGTAAAACTGAACTGTACTTAGTCTGAATAACTAGATTGAAACTTTTGGGTACTGTGCATATTAGATAAGTACTAACTGAACAACATAGGATAACTAAGAATAAATGCATGAAAATTTTAATATCTGAGAATGCAAGACTAAGTGTATTTCTATTCTGTTACTGTGATAAATCTGAATTCTGAAACACTAAAAGCTATAAAACTGAATATATGATAGTCTGTACACTTAGTCAGGCAAACCTGAATTGAAGATACACTAAATACTATAAATACACTATGGGAGGTATCTTCTAACGTACATGCCCCAATCTGAGCTAATTGGGGTCCAACTTGTAACCCCAGTTTGAAGGGTGTTAGTACCATGCCATGGGTACTAACATTGGCTGTGTGGATCCACTAAACTGATGTTCCGAAGTATCAGGGTGTCAAGCCTAACTGACGGGTGACCCCTGAGAGGAAGCCAAGCCTAACTGACGGGTGGCCCTTAAGAGAAAGTCAAGCCAAACTGACGGGTGACTCCACATATCCTACGCTGGCTGTGTAGTTCTAGAATATAGGGACTGCTTCTAATGACTCTACCTAACTGATGGGGAAGCCACCATCCCTGTATTCACTTAGTGCACAATCCTACTGCCAACTGAACTGACACTGGAGCTAAACTGAACTAAGCTTAACTAAATATAATTATATAACTAATAATGCTCATCATGAATATAAATATCTGAGTATACTAATAGGATTCATGGATTAACTGTCTAAATACTTTAAAAGCTAAATTCATGTAAGAAAATGGGTATCGAGTGTTCATAATCTACCAACACTAAATGAGTATATAACATGATATCAAACTTGAAATACTGTAATAAGTGATTATGGTTCAAAGACCCAAACATGGGAATTTCATCAAACATGTGAAAATCATAAACTTATACATGAGAATGTTGCCAAAAATCATGAGTTTAGAATCTATAATGGAATTCACTTGAATAAAGTATGGGAAACTTAAATTCATAGCATGAGGAATTCAAAATCTTACATGGGATCATACATGGACTAGTTTGAATTAAAATCACCATGAAAACATGAAATTCAACCTTTCTAGAACATATAAGATATCATAATGATAGAACATTCACTTTTTAATTGAAAGAAAAGGGTTTTCGGCTCCATGGGTGAAATGGACCCGTGAATGAATACCCCACATACCTTAAACCTTAAACTTGAAAGAGGAACACTAATCTTGATGCTTTCTTGAAGGTTCTTGAATTTGAATCTTGAGACTTGGGAGATGATCTTGAAGAAGAAAACCCTAGATGGTTATTCTTGAGTATGGGAGAGGAAGTAACATCTTATGTGTTTGAGATTTAGGGGAAAATACGCTTAATTGAGGGATATAAGTCATGGGGTGGTAGCATTTTAGGTGAGTTAAAGACCAAAATACCCCTAAGAAGCTGAATAAAAATTTCTAGAATTTCTTTAGTTGATGACTTGGTTGATGGCTTGTCAACTGGTTAATAGCCTATCAGCTTAGTCGCCAACTCCCTTTCATGTTCTGGTTGAGGGTGATGACATGGATTATGGAATGTCAACTAGTTGATAGCTTATCAACCTAATTGTTAACTCCTTCTAAGTTACTCCTAAGGTTGATGGCGTTAGCTCATGGCTTGTCAACTGGTTGATAGCTTATCGGCCTAGTCGTTACCTTGATGACAGATAGATATGCTGAGGTAAAATGGGCATAACTTCCCACTATGATATCATATTAAGGTGAAACTAGATGCATTGAAAAGATAACTCAAAGAAATTTTATTTGATATATAATAGGATACCTGAGTCAATATATTCTAGGAGATACAGTAATCTAAAGTGGACCCTAGCCGGAGCATTAGTCAAAACTCTATAGATAGAAAAGTCCTCAACTCGCTTTGAGTTAGGAGGGTATTATGACCTTGATAAATAAACAAATATATTACCACACCACATATTTGATAATCACCTATGTATATACATAGATTAAGTGGGTTCAAGTCTGTACGCATAGGAATAATGATTTGAATTCTAGCCCAAAAATGTGGGGTGTTACAGACACATGTTGATGAAAAAAATAAGATCCATTGAAATGAAAAGAACAATGCCAAAACTGAAAGCGAAGGTCACTTTCAAACATTCTATTACTGAAAAGAGAAAATTGATCAGAACGGGTAAAGTTATATAGCCTGATCTTGTTGAAAAAGTCAATGTCCAGCAAGAAACCAAATCTAGCAACAATAAGAACCAATATGGTAATCAGGAAGCTGAAAAATAGGGAAATATTATTTATCAAGATAGTGAAGGTCATATCAGTTCAACAAAGTAAATTTTCAACTCCACATGTGACACTGTTCAGGAATTCGGCAATCTGTAAATCAAATAGAACAACTAAAGTGTCTAATGTTGTTTTTGAGGTAAAAAATTTGTGTTTCTAAAAAGAACATCTAATATATGTTCAAGAACAATCAATAATTCAAATTATTTTTTGGAAAATAACAAATCCATCAAGAAAGAGATATTCAATGAAAGAATCAAGTCTATCGAATTCACAGTGTGTCCTTAAGGATTTATTCGCCTAAAGTATCTGAGGTTAATGGAATATATCCTCCTAGGTTAAAATTATTCACTTCATCAACTAATGGTACCTCATATTTGTCAAATGATGAACTTACTCAACGATTTGTAAATCACACTTGAATTTTTTAGGAAGAAAAAATATTTTTCATATCAAAATTTTGAGCCTTTACCTGAGGATAAAATCAGATGTTTACAACCAAAAGGTGGTAAATTAGAAAATAAATAATGATTCTTGAAGAGACATACTATTTTGTACCGTCGCCAACCTGTGGACCTCATCTGCAGTAGCAGATGGGCCACATATGATCGCAGGTCACCTTTTGTCCAAAACCAAAAAAGTTTGGTCCGATCTATGCTAGCATTTGTGCCAGCATAAAACCAAGTGGGTAAAGGTTGCATTTCTACTTTCAAATAATCCCTAGAAAGATTGCGTCCCTTTGAGGTGTGTTGCGACAAGCGTCTGCACAAGCTTGAGTACGTCTGCAGATGGATCAGATTTTTGAATTAAGAAATCACTAACTCTAAAGTTTCAAATGAATTTCATCTAAAAGGATAATCTCTTGATTGATCGTTTGACAATTCCAAATCCAAATTCGAAGCCGAGTTGAGCAAGTAATGACGATGATGACACGGGGATTATATTATTATTGCTTTGCTATCCACATGAAGGCAAGATTCTATATTTATGTATTAAGAAATTATTTTCTCTCGTCAATGTGGGAGAACACTTCTTTCTTTAAAGTGAAATCTCAATTCAGTTTTCCTCCATTTTGTACTCACATTTTATCACTCAGAATCTAACAATCCCCTACATAAATGAAAAATGGACATTTCATCAAAAAATATACAGATAATTGTGTGATATACAAGAAAAGACTAATTGCATCTAAAATAAGTAGGTTTTGCTTTGAACTTTTTGTAACGAAATTGCACTGAATGCACTCCATCAATCAATAGTTGTGATATCTTTGAATTGTCAAACTTTTGTGTACACCTAGACAATAGAAGTCACACAATCAGCTTTTTACCATTTATGGTTATCATATTTTATTCTTTTTATCCATGAACACTACCTGATATCATGAGATCTTAGAGAATAGGCCTTTACAGTCATTCTCCTTGATGCAGCTTCCACGCACCCTCACATAGGTGATTCCTAAATAGTTAATCTTATATATCAAACTATTTGGTAAAATAGGCCAAACTTAGAACCCAATAAAACATCATGAGAGCGGGTTAAGTTAATTAACAATATTAAACCGTTGATCACAACTTTATTTGATCTCCTTGAACCTTGCTCTTGTGATATTCAGTCCTCTTGGAAGAGTAACCACCATGAATACTTATCCTAATTAAACTCATTCCCTTCGATGATCCCTCTCTATTTAGGCCTTTTGTAAGTGGTTCCGACATATAGCCTTTGACTTCATACATTCAATAATAATAATTCTACTAAAGAGTAGTTCTCTAATGGTATTATGTCTTTGTATTATATGATGATATTCACCATTATAAATTATGATCAATGCCCTACCTGTTACCGCTTGACTATCATAGTATATGTATACTGGTGCCAAAGGTTTGAGCTAATTAGGGATATCTTCCAAAAAATTTCAAAGCCATTTAGCTTCTTTATCGACTTTATCAAATCAGATAAATTAAGATTTCATTATAGAGCGGTCAATAAATGCTTGTTTGGATGATTTTCAAGAGACTACTCCTTCACCAAGAGTAAATACATATCCACTTTTGAATTTTACTTCATTTGACTCGTTGATCCAATTTGAATCACTATATCCTTTAGTTACCATATAATATATAATGCAAAGCATAGTCTTGAGTATATTTTAGATACCTCAAAATTTATTTCATTGTCATTCAATGAGTTTGATTGGAATTACTCGTTTATCAACTCAATTTACTAATAGTGCTTGCTATTTCTGATCGTGTAGAATTCATGATATATATTAAAATTCTCAACACTCTTATGTAGTCCAATTGTGATTCATTTTCACCTTCATTCTTTTGAAGTGAAAATTTCATATCTAATGGAGTATTGGCAATATTGAAATCTAAATACTTGAACTTGCCAAGTACCTTTCAATGTAATGAGAATGTGACAATGTGAATTCTTATGGAGTTTTATGATTCTTATCCCAAAGATAACATCAGCAACTCCAAGGCCCTTAATATCAAATTTACTTTCTAGCATTCATTTAGTAGCACTTATGTTAGAAATGTCACTGCTGATAATCAACATGTCATGCACATATAAACAAACAATGACTTTATGATTTAGAGTGTCTTTAATGTAAGCACATTTATCACATTCATTTATCTTGAATCCATTTTCCTAAATGATTTGGCTGTTTGGGTGCTTACTTTAGTCCATAAAGTGACATAACAAGTTTGTACACTTTCCTTTCTTTACCAGGAACCACAAAACCCTCAGGTTGTTCTATGTAAATTTCCCCCTCCAATTCTCCATTTAAGAAAGTTATTTTGATATCCATTTGATGAATTTTAATACCATATACCACCTCTAATACAACCAACATCTGAATGGATATTATTCTTGTAACTAACAAGTATATGTTAAAATAATCAAGGTTTTTTGTCTAAACCCTTTCACAATAAGTCTTGCGTTGTATTTATCAGTAGTGCCATCAACTTTTATTTTCCTTTTGAAGATCCATCTTAAACCTAAAGGTTTATTTCTTGGAAGAAGATCAACCAACTCTAATGTATGGTTGTTCATGGTTGAATCAATCTAACTATTGAAAGCCTCTTTTCAAAAGGATGAGTTCGCAGAAGATAATGTTGCTTTGAATGTTTGAGTCTCATATTTGGGAAGAAATATTACAAAATTTGATCTGAAAGAATTTGATGTCATGTGACGTTACGCCTTGGATTCTCTTCATCAAGTGTATTCTCCATTGGTTCATCCCTAGGTTATTTAGACGCTTTACTAGACAACTCATGTCTAGTTTTATACAAATAAATTCCCTCAAAGAACTCAGCATTATCTAATTCAATTACTGTATTATCATGGATATTTAAATTCTTGGACTTATGAACCAAAAATTGACACACTTTACTTTTTTGTAGTATATCGAATGAAAACACATATCACTGACTTTAGTCTTATTTTAACCCATTTGGGTATAGATATTTGAACTTTAGATAGACACCCACACATTTTAAAATATTACAAGTTGTGTTTCCAATA
The DNA here is from genome assembly GCF_002878395.1 of Capsicum annuum. NCBI lineage: Eukaryota > Viridiplantae > Streptophyta > Magnoliopsida > Solanales > Solanaceae > Capsicum > Capsicum annuum. Next base: position 18,896,572 of record NC_061116.1, read on the forward strand.
TTTCCATTTCTCATATGGAATAGATTGTGTCTTGTTATACGGACTCTATTGAGTATTTGATTTGCTGTAAAAAAAAAAACTCTCCTATCCTCCTTAAGTTTTGCGGTAAACCTAAACTTATTAGTAAGGCATTCTTCATTTTCTTAAACATTTAATTTTTCGTTGCCGTAATTCCATTCAATTGAGGTGAATATAGGGCAGTAGTTTGATGGAAAATTTTATATTTCAATATCTCTGCAAAAGTAGATTCATACTCTCTACCGCTATCACTTTTTATTATTTTAATTTTTTTTGTCCAAATAGTTTTCAAATTCAATTTTATACTGCCATAATACTTCTAATGTGTCATTCTTAATAATTAATAAATAAATATAACAATATCTAGTTCAATCGTCAATAAAAATTATGAAATACTTTTTCTTACCATGAGGCAGTGTTGACTTCATATCACAAATGTCTGTGTGAATTAAGTCTAAGGAATTGGAATTCCATTTAATAAACTTATACGAATGCTTAGTAACTTTGATTTATTGCACACAAAGTTAGGCAAAACTTCAAAACTAATCAGTTTTTGCAAGGTTTTATAATTGACATGTCCTAAAGGTTCATACCATAAATCGTTTGACTCAAGTAAGTAAGAAGAACCAGAACTTTATTCATATCAATTATCATTTCATTGATCTTAATAAGGCCCTTGGTGAGGTAAATTTTACCTACTTACACTTCATCCTTACTTATTACAACTTTATCAAATATAAGCACACATTTGAACCTATTCTTAGTTAGAAGTGAAGTCAAAACTAAGTTCAGTCACAACTCTAGAACATGAAGGACATTGTTTAGTGTCACCACCTTGCTCAATGTCGTCTTCAAGAAAATCTTCCAGTCCCTTCAATATTTGACGTAGCATAGTTCTCCATGAATTTCTTCTCATCAACTTGAGCTAGAGCATATGATGCAAATAGTTCTTTGTTGGCAGACAAGTTGTGGGAGGCACCAAAATCCATCCACCGCTCTCTAAAATTTTTAACTAGATTGCACTTTGAAAGAATAGCATATAGATTGATCATTTCTTCTATGATTCATCTGTGTTTGCTTGATCTTATTTTTTTCTTCAAAGCCAGACTATCAGCAGATTTGTGACTAATTTTGCCACGATTAGAATAATTTTCTTTGAGTTTCTTCTTAGGAGGATTGTTTTGTTGTCCTGATACTTTCTTTCTCTTCTTTAATTTAGTGGGGTCATCTTCTACAATATTTTTAATATTTATTGTAGAATTCCCACAAGCCCTTTTTTTGTTGCCTTATTGTCCTCTTCAATCTCAACCTCACAATAAGATCCTAAAACGGACATTCTCTTGTGTTTATGCTTCAAGTGATTTTTTAAGTCCTTCGACAAAGGTGGTAACTTTTCGATTGTTGCAGCCACTTGAAAGACACCATTCACAACCAAACCTAAAACCAAGGTTAAGTGAATATTTAGAACATTCTTAAAATATTGAACAAAGATATTAAATAAAATTCTACCTTTCATAAGGAGATCGTGGATTATGACTTGTAATTCCTGGACTTGTGTAACTACAGATTTACTGCTACCATCTTGAAGTATAGAAATTTTACAACAATACATTTCTTCATTCCAGCATCCTCTGTTTTGTACTTTTATTCTAAAGAATCCCAGAGTTCCATAGAGATCTTCATATTGTTGATTGTACAAATCATCTTGTAGGTCACTCAGAATGTAATTCTTACATAAAAAATCTAAGTGCTTCCATGCTTCAATTACTAAGAAACATTCTTTTCTTGAAATTTCTTCCAGTAATTCAGGAACATTTTTTGTGATGAACCTTTACACACTTAAGGTAGTCAAGTAAAAGAATATCTTATAATTCCATCTTTTGAAATCAACACCAGAAAATTATTCTTGATTTTTTTTATCGGTGCTAAGGATAGAGCAGCATTCGAACGACTCAAAGTAGCAATGTTTGTTGCTGCAATATTTGTCAGTTCATAATTGACTTAATTTTCATTAGTCATGAACTTTTTATGTTCTTTTAATCACCTACCGAATGAATATTGATTCATGATGACGTTCTTATATATTAAAATCACTATCAAGTTCAAACAGAGTAGAAAATCAAAATGTTTTAATCTGTAGAAACTAAAATACCAATAAATAAATTTCTTAAGATTGTTGTTTTTTGAGTATAAAATTTGTATTTTCCACAAGAACTTCAAATATAAGTTCAAGAACAACCAATAAGTTCAAACTATTATCTGAAAAATAGCAAAACAATCAGAAGGAGATGAAGAAATAAAGAATCAAGTCCACTGAATTTACGATGTGTCTTCAAAAAATTTATTCCTCTTAAGTACCCGAGGTTAATGAAATATATCCACCAAATATAAAATGATTCACTTCAGTAAATATTGATGTTGACACCCAATTTTGGCTTTCCAATTTTAAAATTAACGTCTTTATACTTCCTGATCGTTAAAGGGAACACAAATAATTCTTTTTACATATTTTAAACAAAATATTGATAATCATCATCATTTTAGGGCTTTTTATAAATTAATTGTCATATTTTAACTTTGTTTAATTTATTGATTACTATCCTTAATTTCGTAAATTTTAGAATTTTCGTCAGTTTGTTATCATTTAAATTTTTTTGGATAATCATCTACCTACGTACATAACATAAAGCTGCAATTCTTTTTTACATATTAAAATTTTAATTGTTTATAGCGTAATACATTTTTTAAAGATGATTATCTTATATTTGTTGTTTTTATTTTTCTGTAATTATATATCGACATTCATATTTTTATACATTATATAATACCATCTACAAATGATAATGTCGGCTAATTTATTTTAATACATAGAACAGCAAATCAGTCAAGTCAATGTCTCGTCACTTTTAAAAAGGTTGACACATGAAATGACGGATTGAAATTTTCATCCGTTTGATAAAAGATCTTTACACATTGGTTAAAAGAATGAAAAATTCATGGGACAATAACTCATAGTTTAAATCATGCATTAGGTGGATAAAAGAGATTATTTTTTTATTTTTTGAGTAAAGAGGGAGTTTCTTTTTTGTTATAAATAAATGAGGGGCACTTATTTTTCTTTAACAAATAATACCCACACAAAAAAAATAAAAATACATAATCCACGCATATACACATACATCATATCTCTCCTTCTCTCTAGTCTCTCTTACCTTACCTCTTCCCTCTCCTCCTTTTCCCCTTCACTGCCGCGCACCGTGCTGCCGACGCTGGAGTCTAGCGAAAACACCATCCCACGCAGAAAACTCCTTATCTATTGCTTCCTCCTTTTTGTCTTGCCATAGGCTCGCCGGAGGTGATGACCGACGAGCTATAGGCAAACCAATACTGGCAGCCACCACGTGCTGCCTCATCCTCTCTCCATTGTCACTGTTCATCAAAAAAATGGGTCAAATCTCGCCAAAAAATTTCGACAACCACCTCCATTACCAGTGTCGCGCTCTTCCTCCTTCCTACCCACCCCCTTTTACAATCATTTCTCGCTGGCGGTGTTGACCGGAAATCTTTAGCCGACACTTCCATCCTCGTCGCCCCTCCTTCCTCTTTTCCATCGCTCCTCTACGGAGTTGGTCACCGGCAGGCGAAATTCCAAATCTAGCCACTTCTTTGTTAAATCTTAGATATGGATTGTTTGCTCCATTCATTGTTTTTGTTCAAACTATTTGGTTGGACTTATTAATTGTTTCAAATTTACTTCTTTTTCTAATGATTATTTGGATACTTGTTAAGCTTTATCACATTTTCGATTTAGCCATTGTTGAATCGTTGTTCTTGACATAGTCAGATTATATGGCTATTGATGATTATTTATCTTTTAGTTGATCATGTTGTTGTTTTAATTGTTGCTATTAACTAAAACAAAAGTAAGTAACAATTGTTATGGTTGCACATTTCGGGTACAAGACTAATTTTGGACATAACACTTAGGGATCGTTTGGTTTGAAAATAAGTTATGTTGGGATTAGTTACGCTAGGATAAGTTAGGATAAGTTATGTTGGGATAAGTTATGCTGTGATTAGTTATGATGGAATTATTTCTTATTTAGTGCTTGTTTATCATATTCGAAATAATTATCCATTGTATAATTTCTAAGAATGGTTGTTTGTTTACCAAAATATCCTCCACCTTACTTTTTTTATTTATTTTCTTTGCAAGCTTTAGTTATTCATTCTTAAAATAAATTTTTTATCTTATTCAACTTAAATATTTTTGTGTGTATTTTCTCATAATTGTGCATGTGTTTTATTGTTTATGTCACTTTAGTTAAGCACATATAATATTGTAAATCATTACAATTATCTTTTTATTTTACAATGATCTATATTTTAATTGATATGTAAGATATAAACTTTTAAGTAACTAACAGACTATTTAATTAAAATACGTTACTAAGCATTCAACTCAACTAATTTATTTTTAGTTAGCAACATACAACCTTTCTAAACATTTGACTACAATACTTGCCTTCATAATTTCTAATGGTTAGCATTCAGCACTTTCAAAAGCAGTACTAATACTTAAATTTCAATTTCAATTACCTATTATATCGTCATCAACATTATCATTTCATTGTATATCTCATCAATGCTAGTGGAGTCTAACATTTTAAGAGAAATCAAAATATAAATAAACATAAAATACTCAAATAAATTCAATGTATATATCTAAATAAAAATTATATTCATAAAGTGTAATATTTTAACGAAAAATATACTATCAAAAAACACGACTAGCAGGTTGTGAATGTTATTATAAATAGCAATAAAAATTATGTGATTATACATGAATGTGAAAGTGATCATACATGAATGTGAAAGTGATGTATAAAAAGGATTTATAAGAGTGCTGCTTTTGTTATTTCACACATTTTATCCTGGGATAAGTTATCAGGGTATTACTATTCCACCCACATGTGGGGATAACTTATCTCAGTACTAATTATTAATACTGGGATAAGTTATCCCACACTTTGTAATCAAACAAAGGATTAAGGGGTACTAAAAACTTATCCCAGTATTATATTCTATTATATCTCACACCAAATAATCCCTTAATTATTAATTTTGTTTTCCTTATCTTTTTGGATTGATTGATCTAGTGGATTTTATTTTCATAATTGTAATTTGATTATTTCATGTATTAATAATATTGGCCAATTAAAAATTTTCGTTGATATTTTAGGCCTCCACAAATAAAAATACGGACATTACGTATATAAACACGTAACAGAATAAATAAATTCGAGCAATGACGAAATTTTTATAATAATACAAAAGGTTTTACGATTCATATCTCAGCAAGGCTATTCAGGATGGTCAATCAATTGAGCAACCACTTTGCAGCCATGACGTATCTAAAATCTAATCTAAGACCACTTTTTAACCAAAATCTATTTTTATATACATATATGCATACGTAGTTCTTAATTTATTTTGGTAATTATTTATTTATTACTAACATTCTTACGATAAGTGTTTTGTACAGGTTCTCAAGAATATTTGTTGAAAGTGGTAGTCAAAAGAAGATTTTAAATGTTTATGTTTGAATCTTTATATTCTTTTACACTTGTACACAAAATTAATCATAATGAAAACTTTATTTCGGGGTGTTGGGTGGGAATATGTTTGCTTACACAATCTTTAACACACGTTTAGAAAAATTTAGGTCGTTCATATTTATATTAAATTGATTCAGATATTTAATCAAATAATTCACACTTTTTACACTAAAAATATTACGTAATCTTTTCTTTAGAATAATTTTTTCTTCATTCAATCTTTCCATTTTTTCATACGTATTCTCATGTACTTTTGCTTGTCTTCACATACTTTTTATGCACTTTTTTTCTGATAACATATGTAATTTATACATTCTTTATATATAAATTATTTATATCATCTTAATACACATTTTATATTTACAAATATTGATTTTTTTTCCTTGTTTAATAAACCTTAGTCTGAATGGGAAGCACATTTGTGAATTCTATAGGATGCCTAATCCCTTCCCTTCGGAATAATGTGAATCCTTACCTAGAATTTAAATTGATTTCGTAAATTAAAATAAAAGTCATATATATTAATAAATAAATAAATAGGTTTCCTCATTTTCCTTAAAAATTAGGTGGCAATTTTGTATAAAAATCTTTTTTTTATTTCATAATATCGTGCTTGTTTTGTCCTTAGGTAAAAATAGGGTATGACAAGTGATATATCAAATTTGTCGAACTATGAACTCATTCAACAATTTGTGAATCACATTTATGTTTTTAGGAAAAAGAAGATGTTTTTCATTTAAAAATTTCATGCCTTTTCCTGAAGAAAAAATTAAGTATTTATAGTCAAAAGGTGGTGCTTCAGAAAAGAAACAATGTTTCTTAAAGAGATGCACTGTTACGGATAGCCGTCAATCTAGAGACCCCATATACGGCCGCAGGTTGCCTTCTATCTGAAATCAGAAAGTTTGGTCCAATCTTCGTTCAACCTAAGCTAGCATCTGCATCCGTGGATGGCTAGTGTGCCTGCAAGTCCCATTCTGCTTTCAAACAGTGTCTCAAAGAGTCACGTTCCTTCGGAATGCGATGTTATATGCATCCACACAAGCTTGGGTGAGTCCGCAGATGGAGGAACATTTTCTATCGGATTTTTGAATTAAAAAATCGCTTTCAAATTAATTTTGTCTAAAAACATAATCTCTCGATCCGAAGCCGAGAGATCAACAACGACAACGATGACAGGAGACTTGTCTTCTTGTTGCCTCACTATCCACATAGAGGCATGCTTCTATATTAAAGCATGAAATATTTCCTTTCTCCCATCGATGTTGGAAAACACATCTTTCTTTAAAGTGAAAACTCAATTTACTTTTCATTCACTTTCCAGTCACATTTCATTACTAAACCTACATCCAAAACACTGGTATAGTCAATGAGGAACAAAAGATCTCTACTGAATGAATCCCAGCGGAGATTAAAGCTCTTCCTGCTATTCAGTTTGTAGTTGATCCGAATATAGACAATCATCCGGAGGATAAAAGGAAGAAAAAAAGTAATAAATTGAACATGGGAAAAAAGAGGATTTTCAGTATTGAGTAAAAGCAGGAACAAACACAAGAAGAATTACAGAATAACAAAGGAAAATACAATTCTATCACCACCGGAGGGAAACAAATCAATATAGCCATTATTCTCATGAATAAAGCTATTTTTTTGGAATACAAGAGGACGATCGTACAAGGTCACTATCCACCCAAGAATTGGGGACCGTGTTAAATCCAAAAAACCATCACAGTCTTAAGAAACTCATCAATTTCATAAAGATGTTCTATATAAAAGCATCAGTCAATCAATTTTTTGTCCAATTCTACCTCAGAACCCTATAATAAATTTAATGCCTCCTAACGAAAACAAATCCTTCACATGCTTTTTTTTCTTTTTTTTTCTTATGCCGAGTGCACCTAATTAATGAATTTCTGTTAGCCTCAAATTTATTAATTAATATGCTAATTTCAGCCATGAGATACGATTTTCAGGAAATCCATCTTGCATATGAAGTTGCTCCCTCCTAACAAGAATAGTGGTTCAATATTAACTTGGGACACATATTCAGAAAAAATAAATAATAAAAATAATTTTACTATATCACTCTTTGAAAATAATAAATTTTGATATCTAGTGATGAATAGTATTTAATAGTAAAGATAAAATGGGTAGAAAAAGATAAATTATCCATTTATTTTTTAAACTGGAAAATGTAACACCCCGTATTTTCGAAAAAGACTTTGAACCGTCGTTCCTGCGTGTCTAAGCTCTAATCCCATGATTTGTATGTGAATATATGTGTCATGATATTTATCCTAGTGTGTGAAGTGCATAGGAGGTGAAAAATGTTCATAGAAAACACTTAGAGCAAAGTTGAGCTAATAGCCTTTGATTCGGCCAAGTTTTGATATTCGATTCTAAAAGGATCAACTTTGACTGCGTATAACTGTATATATATGTGAAATTTTTTATTTCAAGACCCACCAAATGATAGATAATTGATTTAGTTTTCCAACGTTACCAATTTCGCCTTAATCCGATACCCGAGAAAAAAGTTATGGCCTTTTTCTTGAGAGGCAGTAAGGGTCCGCGATTTGACCGTGGCGCACCGGTATCTCCCCGAGCTAAGGGATGCGACACGTCTCTCTCTCAACACGATAAGGGACACGACTCAGAGCTTATTCCCCCTCTTTTTCAGCTTCTTAGGGGTCAAGGGGCACTTTGGTACCCCTCAGCCCTAAACGTCCAAAGTACGAATTAAAGCACCCAAAAAGGACATTATTTGTCCATCCTCTTCAAATACATTCACGTCCCTTTCCCAAGAAAAATAATTCAAGCTTCTTCTCTCAAGAACCCAAGAATTTAAGTTTCAAAATCAAGATTTCTTTAAGAATCCAAGAGTTCAAGCTTCCAAATTAAGGAAATCTTCAAGAAATATCAAGAATAGGGTTTCTTTCACAGTTCATCATTCAATTTCCAAGCTTCAAGCTTTCTTCATAAGTCAAGAAACTTAAGGTATGTGGGGTATTCATTCATGGGTCTCTTTCAGCCATGGAGCTCAAAAACCTTTTTTCAATTAAAATTTTTTTTATTATTATTATGGTATTTTATATGGTTTAAGATGGGTTTAATTTATGTTTTCATGATAGTTTAAATTCAATTCAACCCATGTATGATCCTATGAAAGATTTGATTTCCTCATGCTTTAAATTTTCGTTTCACATGTTTTATTCAAGCAAATTCCATGTTAAATCCTTCATCATGATTTTTGATTATGTAATCATGAGTGTTCCTCATAATTGAAGCATTCCCATGCTTAAATTCATGATCCCCACATATTTGATGAAACGTCTATACTTATGGGTTTTTGAACCATGATCCTCTAATACAGTTTTTAAGCTTGCTATTGCATTCAGTGATCTTTCAGTGTTGGCGGGTTATGAACACCCGATACCTATGTATTTTTACATGAATTTAGGTTATTCCAGTAATGAATCAGTTAAACCACGAGTTCTATATTCATATTATCATTTTTATAATGAACTCACTAGTATTACTTTATGTTAAATACATCAGTTTACATGTTCATGGTTACTTCAGATTATGCAAGCACTTTCAGTTTTTAGAATACCATTTTGAGCATATCAGTCATCAGTGCATGCACCAGTTCAGGATTTTAGTGTCATTCCGTTAAGAGTAGAATTTAGCACCAAACGAATGTAGGGATGACATCTTCCCCCGTCAGTTAGGCATGAGATGTTAGTAGCAGTCCCTAAGTTGCAGACCTACGACGCCACTGTAGATTATGAGAGGTCCCCCATCTGTTAGGCATGACACCCTCGTCCTATGGGACATCAGCCTTGTGGATCCACATCGTCAGCTAGTGTTAGTACCGTGGCATGGTACTGACACCCTTCCAACTAGGGTCATCGGTTAGACCCTGATTATCTTAGATTGGGACATGTCGGTTATATGATACCTCCCATAGTTTCAGTCAGTAGTTAATGTATCTCAGGTCAGGTTTGATTGACTAAGTGCATAGATTTTCAGTTATTAAGTTTACAAATTTCAGTCTTTCAGATTACAGATTTATCTCAAAAATATGTTTATACTTTGTTTTGCACTCTCAAATAGTACATGTTCATTTTTTTATGCCTAGTATCCATATATGACCCTGGGTTCAGTTTTACAGTATGTCCATCTTTACATGAGATCTACATACAGTATTCGTGTTTTACCATATTCCCAATTTATGGAATTGTTTTCAGTTCATAAACTTTTAATCTCATTATAAATTATAGTTTTTCACGTATGGCTATGTTCAAACATAGCAAATTAACTTATAGCTTTAATTTTACAGTATGTTTTAAATATTTCCATTATTTAATACATGTCTCTTGATACTCAGTATATTCCAATATACTGACCACATATATGCATATGTGGATACATCCTTCATAATGTAGGTACCAGTATAGCTCATACACCAGGGTCTGACAGTTCTCAGCTTTCAGCCAAAAGGTGATGAGTTCTCCTATTTCAAGAACTCCTGTCAGTTGTCTTCATGTATTGTGTTGTATTTTGATTATTCATATATATATATTGATAGGGGTATTTGGAGACATACCCCAACTATGTGTAGTTAGTAAGTATAGTAGAGGTTTCATAGATAGTCAGCCAGAGTCATGAAATGTAAATTTCAGTTTTATCAGATTGTAAACTTTATCAGTTACATATGTATTCAGATTTCATGATGATTATGTTTCCTCTCAGCAAATTAAGGTTTATTAACATATTAAATCGGTTGCTTACAGCATGCCAGTTCATGGGTTAGCCTAGGACCACTTGTGGTTCCAAGCATCGTGTTATGACTAGGGGGTAGTCTCGGGTTGTGATAAACTTGGTATTAGAGTACAAAGTTTAAGTGTCCTAGGGTGTCTATGAATCCGTGTCTAGTAAAGTCATGTGGAACGATACAGAGATGTCTGTACTTTTCTTCGAGATGCTACATGGTATTTAAGAAATGTTTTCCTTCTTTCATGTCTCAGACCGTGCAGTGCCCTCTATGGAACTTATGCAGATTCTCATGATAATCCACATCTACCATATCTGCCTCATTCTTACTGAAAGAGTTTTCTCAGATAGTTATAGGATTGCACGTTGGCTCAAAAGCATCCCATCAGTGCTTTTAAGTTATGAAGTTTGAAAGATTTCATTCATGTTCATGAAAATTGTGCACTAAGCTAAAGTCATATGTGCCCTCAGATCTCTTCTTAGAATCCTATTATAGTATATGATCTAGAGTTAGAAACATGACCCCGAAAGTTTAGCAGCAGTAAAATGAGAATAGTATTATCTAAATTTAGTATTTTATGTATCCATGGGGCTAGTTGTATGAAAGGTGAATCAGTATGCTTGAAACAGTGTATGCAAGAATTTAAGTTATTGATTCAAAATTATGTATGATCATGTGTATATGATCTAGAGGTGTACCCTATGTGATGTGTGAATGTATTATTTTGAAATTTTTGAAGTTTGTGTGCTTAGATATTACTCTTGAGTTGATAAGTGTGAATGAGGTTAGTAATGTAGTATGTGATGTTCTTACCAGCTGAGTTATGAGCTATAGGTCGTTGATATCAATATGTTCAGGCAAAATGGTAATCCTTATAGTTTAGGAAAATATAAGTTTAGAAATGTGATATTAGTAGGTTATGATGGAAGCAGTATGGTTCATTAAAGGTGTTGGAATATCCATGTTAAGTGTTAGAAGCTAAGTTTAAATCTTTGAAGATTAAACTTATAGAAAGAAGAGTTGAAGCTCTAGATGGTGTGAACTTATGGTATGGTTATACTCTTGAAAATTCTAAGTTAGTCAGTGTTTAAGTTATTGTGTGATAACTATTGAGGCTATAGAAATATCAGAGTTGTAACTCGAAAGAAGTATTAGAAGTGGGTTTTACACTTTAAGATATAGTCTTTCAAGGTGAGTTTATTATTTATATGTATTGATATATCTCGAGCTCTCGAGTAAAGTGGTTGCAGTTCAGTCTAAAGTTTATTAAAAGGGCCTAAAAACTTAGAATGATGTCTTAAAGCTAAGGGGGAGATGATAAAATAAGGAACCAAGTCAGGCTCTCAGATTCTAGTAGTGATGCAGTGTATTGTAGAACATCAGTAGGGGAGGAAGATGCCTGAACCATTTGTGTATCAGTGTAAAGTTTTGTACTTTAGTCATCACGATATCTACTCATGCCTTACATGTCAGTTCCATGACCATAACTCATATTCATGCACTTTTCATAGAATCATGTATGATTTCAGTTCCTAGTATGAGGAGTTATAATTCACTCAACAGTACGAGTCCTATCCCATGAAATTTATGAACTCCAAACTCAGGTCATGCAGCTCATGACTTATGTACTCATGCTTTATAGTATGCTCAGTTCTCATAACTCATGGAGCACTTTTTATGACTAGTGAAATTTAGATTTATGGCATGTGTATCCTCAGTTTTGATCTTTGTAATGAATTCATGCCGTTGATACTCTATTCCTCAGGCTTTAGTTATGTATCCAAGTTATGCCTAGTATTCTTTCATACTTTAGTTTTTCACATTCTAATTTTTCAATGACCTCTCCTTATGAAATGATGTGGTAATGAGTAATTTGTTTAGATATTAGAGAGTAAATATTTTATGTTAAGAAAAAATTATAGTATTCTTGTTTTATTTAAGGCAATAAGTGTAAAGAAAGGTCGAGGCAAAGATTGTGGTAGATGTCATAGTTAGTTGAGAATTCTATGTGTGTCTTCTTAAGAATAGTACAAGAAAGTTGTTATTGATAGAGGTTTAGAGAATATGACGAAGATGCTTTTATGGGTGTTCACCTAGAAGTTTTTAGGTATTTATAATGGTAGGCTTAAATGTCATGTTGGTAGATATATGAATGGGTACATTGTACGCTAGTAAATTCCTAGTAAGAGGCTGAATTTAGTTGTTGAGGTGTTAAGAAAAATCATGTTTTAGATGAGAAGTTGTGAAAAATGCAAGGGATATTGAATTCATTGTTCGGACTAGTGTTATTGTGTTATGTGTAGTACTTTGTAGATTCGAGTAGGCTTGAACATAGTGAGAGAATTCAGTTCAGCTCAGACTTCAGTAAATAGGGTTATCAGTGCCCATGTGAAGATCATAAGTAGCCTCAAGTGAAGTGCATTCTTGATGGGGAACGTATAGTTGAGGGAGTATTGGAGGAGTATCTCTAAGCTTGAAAGTAGCAGTTGTATTGCCTAAGGACTAGTGATTCTACCCCAACTTATGTTTCGTATGCCTGTGTTCCATGTTACAAAGTTATACTATATTAAGATTCCTTTCTCTGATAACTTATTCAATCATGCCCAAGAATTCTTTCCTCCATAATGTCATTAGAACTTCTTACAAAAAGTGCTGAAGAAATACTATAGTTGAATATAAGTTTTTAGTATAATTCAATTTGTATAGCCAACTATCCAGTTTAGTAGTTAGACAGACAAACTCATATGGTTTTCCATCTTTTCTATTCTTGAGGTAATTCATTCACGTCCATGCAAGTTGTGAATTTTGTTCAATCCAAGCATCATGTTTTAGATTCAACTAGTTAGTCATGACTCAGTTCATAAGTTTCAGTACGTGCATGATCGCAGTTTTCCAAGTATATGATCTCAGTCTTCCAAGTATTCCAGCTTAGACTGTGTAATACCCCTTATATGACCTTGGTCTCATGATTCGTGCTTTCATTACATAATTTATCACTTCGCAATTCTATATGTATGATTGTATCATGAATATTTCAAGTGAGTTCTAAACTCTCAACATGAATCAGCTCCTTACAGTCAATAAAGTCAAGTTAGCTCAGAAACCAGTTTCATGATGAAAGTTCTAATATTTCAGCTCAGGTACGTCTTTCATTAACGAACATGTCATGTGTACATTATTACATACTTATAAGACGTCAACAAGTTACTATCCATCATTCGAGGATGAATATTTCCAAAGGGGAGATAATGTAATACACCACATTTTGGTTCTAGACTTTGAACCATCATCCCTATGTGTGTATGCTCTAATCCCATGATTTGTATGTGAATACATGTGTCATGATCTTTATCCTAGTGTGTTAAGTTCTTAGGAGGTTAAAAGTGTTCATAAAAATCATTTAGAATGGAATTAAGAGCCTTTGATTCGGCCAAGTTTTGGTATTTGATTCTACAAGGGTTGAATTTGAATGTGTATAACTTTTTATATACGTAGAATTTTTCATCACAAGTGCCATCAAATGATAGATGATTGAGTTAGCTTTCCAACGATACAAATTTTACCTTAATCTGATACCCGAGAAAAAATTTATGACCTTTTTGAAGAGAGGTAGTAAGGATTCATGATTTGGCCGCGGCACTCTGGTCTCTCCCCGAGATAAGGGGTACGATGCGTCGCTCTCTCAATGTGATAAGGAACCCGACGCGAAGCGTATTCCACCTCTGTTTCATCTTCTTAAGGGTCATGGGGTACTCTAGTCCTTTCCCCCTAGCCCTAAAAATCCAAGACACGAATTAAAGCACCCAAAAAAGACATTATTTGCCCATCTTCTTCAAATCAACTCACGTAAAAACCCTCTCTTTTCCAAAAACAATAATTCAAGCTTCTTCTCTCAAGAACACAAGGATTTAAGTTTCTAATTCAAGATTTCTTTAAGAATCCAAGAGTTCAAGCTTCTAAGTTCAAGAAATCTTCAAGAAATATCAAGAATAGGGTTTCTTTCACAAGTTCATCATTCAAGTCCCAAGCTCCAAGCTTTTTTCACAAGTCAAGAAACTTAAGGTATGTGGGGTATTCATTCATGGGTTCCTTTCACCCATGGAGCCTAAAAACCCTCTTTTCAATTAAAGAATGGATTTTTCTATTATTATGGTAATTTATATTCTTCAAGATGGGTTTAATTGATGTTTTCATGAATGTTTAAATTCAATTCAACCCCTGTATGATCCTATGGAAGATTTGATTTCCTCATGTTTCGAATTTCAGTATCCCTTGTTTTATTCGAGAAAATTCCATGTTAAATTCTTAATCGTGATTCTTGGTCATGTAACATGATTGTTCCTCATAATTGAAGCATTCCTATGTTTAAATTCATGATCCCCACATGTTTGATGAAATTTCTATACTTATGGGTTTTTTAACCATGATCCTCTACTACGGGTTTTAAGCTAGCTATTGCATTTAGTGATCTTTCAGTACGGCGGGTTATGAACACCTAATATCTATGTGTTTTTACATGAATTCAGATTATTCCAATAATGAATCATTTAAACCATGAGTTCTATTATTTACTCAGTTGACATAATCATGATTTTATTCCCATATTCAAATTATCATTTTTATCACGAACTCACCAGTATTACTTCATGTTAAATACATCAATTTACATGTTCATGGTTACTTCAGAATATGCATGCTCTATCAGTTTTTAGAATACCATGTTTGAGCACATCAGTCATCAATGCATGCACCAATTCATGATTTCAGCTATCTCTTCAGTTTTATCATATTGTAAATTTTATCAGTTACATACATATTCAGATTTCATGATGATTATGTTTCCACTCAGCAAATTAAGGTTTGTTAACATATTAAATTAGTTGTGTACAGCATGCCAGTTCATGAGTTAGCTTGTGATCACTTGTGGTTTCAAACACTATGTTACGACTAGAGGGTAGTCTCAGGTTTCGATAGACAAGTATAGTTGGATATCTATTTTTAATATGACAGACAAGTACTGATATATGGAGGGAGTAATTATTTTGATCAACATTCTTCTGAGATATCGATTGTCTCGATGTTTGATCTAGTTAAGTTAATATATGCTCATTGCCCTTGTAAACATATTAATTATACAACAAATATCTTCAAAACTTCAAGGGACCTGATTCTTTGATAACCAAAATGTAGGAATTCATGGAAGAATCCAAGGTTTTAATAGCTAGATAGGATTTTTTTTCTAGAGAAAATTCGAGTAATCAGCTACAGGGGTAATTTAGGGAAGAATATAAAACGAGAATTCAGTTAGAAAAATTGTATTACTATTTTATTGATGATTGAATCTGTAATGATACAATACCTATAATAGAAATAATAGAGAATCTAATTTGATAACTGGTTCTAACTAGTTCAATAACCTGTGACTAACTACTGATATGACAAAGCTAACTAGTGTGCGCAATTGATTCATTTTTGAGTGACAGTACTCCTGTTGCAAAAGAGATCTTCGGCCTCAAGGATAAAATCTAGAAAATCTAGCTTGAAGAATAATAAAATACTCCTAAGGTAAAGCATAAGGTGACAATCCTGTCTGTTTGACCAAAACTTGAGACAAGGTTTTATTCCCTTTCTTAACTGTCCTTTTCTGTTGTATAGCTTTTGAATTTGGGCAACTGGACTTGCAACATAGCAGCAGGATGAAAAGTCATATAAAAACTAATTTCTATGATAATTTTACAACCAAGCATGTCAAAATTCCTAGCAATGTCTAAATTCACCATTGGCTTAACTGATTTGATGTTAATTTCCGCAATCAAGAAACCTTCAGTGTTAAAATTATTCTATTTCTTGGTCTCAACTTCGAATGCTTCACACTCCTCTATATCCAGTTTCTCTAGCTTTTCTTCTATCCCAATGAAGAAATTCTCATATTCTAAAGTATTATTTAATTCAAAAAAAGATCATAACTTGTAAGGGAAGTATTTTACTTGCTCCGCTAAAGTCATATCCATTTTCATCACATTCATCTGTTTGTCCCAAGCTATTGATTATTGCAAAAGGTGGTCCATTCCAACCGAAATATGCAGTTCCTTAAACTGTTCGACTCATATTTCTAAATAAAGGGCTAAGATACTAGAATAACATAAACAACTGACTGTCTGTGTTCTCCACATTCTACCAAAAATATGTTGGCTCGGCTTTCCAAGTAAAGACATAGAAAACTATTATAGTAGAAACTGAGTACATTATTCTTAAGAGTGAACTAGGAACTTGAGATTTGATAATTGATGACTCCCAAATATGAAGAAATGTGATAGTTCACAAGGTACATCATATGGTGATACATTCTCATCCTCAACCTTGTTGCTTTCTTGTTCCCAGTCACATCCCAAGTTGTCATTGATAGGAAACCACTAATCTATACTTTAACTCTTACCTCTACAATTAGTACTGGTCTTTCCTCTATTATTAGAAAAAGCAATTTCTCAATCTCTTCACATGGGTAGATTTTGCCCTAAGTTTTCAAATGTCTCAAAGTCAAACCATAAATAGCAGGACGTTGTGTCTCTTAAAAAGAATTGTATCTGCACGAGTATGTCATGAGAGCACTTTTTTTCAAGCAGCTCTTGAACAAACATCATCAGTTCAACTATTGATTGTGTTTTCACCCCTTCAAACCTCATTCGACCATATTTGAGTTCAAAGAATTGTTGTTGGCTTTTATTATTAAAAAACTTAGCCAATTACCATTGGTTTACACCAACTCTATTGTGTTCCTCCCTTTCAATAGCTGATATTATATCCTTTGAATCTTCTAGAATTTAAGGAGATAACTGGAAATATATAAAGAATCCAACTGCTCCAGCTTTTATATCCTTCTTGTTTCTTGTTTTCACCAACTTGTTTTCATTAGAGTTAACTTCTTCACTATTTAAAGAAGTTGCAAACACTTTGTTCTCATCTTTTATGAAAACAACATCAAGAACCAAGCCTCGAAAATTCCCTTTATTACTATCATATTTCATAAAAGGTGCATCAAGAGACCAATCTTCAAAAGACTCTACATCACTCTCAGTATCTCTATAGAAGACATCAAGAAATAAGTCTTCAATTTCTTCTGCTTCGTTGTTAATGTCAACAGTACCACTATCCAAAGAATCTATATTTAAATATCTTTTAGGCATTTTATTGAGAACCTTTCAAGCATATGATGTCGCGTTCCAAAAAGTTTCTTGTAGATAAATATGAGAAGGATTAGAGGGTTCAAAACTAACCAACTTCTTTGGGGAATCTGCCCCAAATCTTTCCATCAATGCTACCACATATTATTCCAACTTGGTGGTTAAAAGTACTGTCTATACCTCACGAAGGACTGATGCCACTGAATAGCTTCACCATCTAAGTGTATTGTTGTCAGTTCCACTCTTTAATTCATGGCAATTTTGTCAAACTTGAAAAACTGCTAAATTGTAAATAACCAAGATCTCACATTCTCTCCCCGAAAATCTTGGAATATCTAGTTTAGAGTTACGAGATATACCTTGTTGGTAATCCATAGGGTTTTTATTTATCGGCTCATCCTCCATCAATTGTGTGTCTCTCTCTCGAGATAGTCTTGCCCTTGAAATTTTAATCTCATATCCAGAAGGAATAGTAGCCTTTCGATTCTCTCTTAGTTGTTCCTTTAATTCCATCACTGATCGATCCAAATTTTTCAATTTCGCCATCGCACCATTAAGAACACCAATTTCTAAAATAAATTTTTGCATCATTTATCTTAATTTCCCTATTTCAGTTGGAGAATTACCATTAGACCTTGTTGATTTTGTCATTGTGAACAAGAATCTGAGTAATCTGATACCAATGATAGCCAAAATATAGGTATTCATAGAAGAATCTCAAGTTTCAGTAGCTGAACAGAAGCTTTTACAGAAAAGACTTAAGTAATCAACTATAGGAGTGATTTAGGGAAGAAGATGAAAATAAATTCAGTTAGAAAGATTATATTACTATTCAGTTAATGATTAAATCTGTAATGATACGGTGTCTTTTACAGATGAGAGAGAATCTAATTTGCTAGTTGCTTTTAACTAATTCAACAATTTGTGACTAACTGTTGATATGGCAAAGCTAACTAACTTAATAAACCGATTCATTTTCGTGTGGCATTATTTCACTGTTAATTGATCATCGAAGCTGATTTCAACTATACTCAAATATTATAACCTAATTTAATGAGAATAGAAATGCACTCCATTAGTTTTATTTATATGATACTATTTTTTTATTAATTTATTCCAAAAAAATGCACTCTTACTCATATTTAAAAAAATTACTTTTGGAAATATTTGTTGATTCACCCTTGCCCTCTGACCCATTAGCTTGTTAAGCCTTAGCGGTCGTTTGATAAGATGTATAAAAATGGTGTAAAATATAAATTATATTAGTGTTCGTGTTAGTTATGCTTGCATTAGTTATACATTGTTTAGTTTGGTGTTTTTAAAATAACATGAATTGCATAGTTTTTAAAATAAAATTACAAAAATACACTCTAAAAATATGGTGGAAAGAATGTGAAAAAGATTTTGAGGGAAAATTGTGACTTCAACCATACTAATGCATGCATTAGAATCTATTGGATTACTAATACCATGGATTTACATGAATTAAGGGGTTGTTTGGCAGAGTGTATTGAATAAAATAACGCATGCATTAATTAATGTGTATTATTAATACCTTGTTTGGTATCTTTTTTAGTCTATGTATAACTAATACTTGCATTAGTTATACACTCTATTATATATTGAGGTGTGTATTAATAATACACACCATTTTCAATATATTAATAACAAACTTCTAAGCACATGTATTAACTTGATAAATCATATTATTGCCCCTTAAAACATTCCACTTTGTAGATCAATACTTCGCACATATGCTCATGATGATGTGAGTGTTGGATCCTGGTTCATCGGGCTTGATGTGAAGCATATTGATGAAAGGAAGTTCTGCTGCTTTTCCTGATCTTCAGGTCTCTCTCCCCCCTTCCCCATGGAAAGTAGGGAGAGGAAAAAAATAAGCAACTGCCTCCTCCAATATCCTTATTACTCTCCTCACATTTTTTCAGAAATAACATCAAAATACAACAACAATAATAAAGAACACAGCAACTTCTAAATGACAAAAAAGGAGGACATTGTGAGAAAAATAGATGATTGAACCATCGCTTAATTTTTAAGTATCATAATGATATTTATATTATTTATTTTTTCCCTATAATTAAAAAAGAAATTTTCATCACTTTCCAACTTATAATCCAATTTTCATCACTTTCCAACTTATAATCCATTATTAACCTTTAGTTGTGGTGAGTGATCATATAATTTTCTTAGATTATGGAGAAATGTTTATTTGAATAGATGAGTTTAGATTCATGTGTTTCTTTTATAAATGATCATAAGGTATAAAGTTAATTAGCCTATAGAGATAAAAAAAAAAAAAACATGAAAAGTGTAAAAATACTTAAAATTATTATAAAAAATAATACTATATATTATACATTTTTAATTATAAAAATTTGCGTAAATAACTCGCTCGGTTGGTTCCTTTATTTATTCAATTTGCCTTTTAATAAATCTAAACTAAATATGATCAATTTTTTAAAGACCATTTAAATTAGTTTTTAATCGTGAACACTCCTAGAGGTAGGGAAAGAGAGATATTCCACATAAATGATGGCTAGGGTTTACATTAGAGAAAAATGTTCTGAATTCCCTAAAGAATACTTAGGCCACGGACCAAGGGATTCCACCCATTTCGTAAGGACTTCCGACGACCGGTGTCACGTGTAGTAATTGTTGCAAAACCACTTCCACCAAGGAGAAATGCTCAAGTCTCCTCAACTAGTATTACCAATTTAGTTACAACAAAAACAATTAAGTATACAATATAGTTGCACAAATACAAATACTATGACATGTTTAATACCACAAGCCGTCAACTTTCTATTAAGGTTTACATAAGCATTTAAAACCATAAGTTTCAACATTTTCATTTCTTTTTGAAACATTGTGATGTTAGAAACTATTTCATTTCATATAAATTGAAATAAAAAATGTATTGATAAAAATGCAGTTCAGTGTGTTAAAGTTTTCGCTATGCGCAAGGTTGGTTTAGGGAAGGAATTGACCATAACGATCTATTATACGCAGTCTAACCTTACATTTCTACGTAAGAGGTTGTTTTCAAAATTTAAAATCATAACCTCCTGAACACATGACAATAACTTTACCAATTTCCCTTAAAAAAAAAAAAAAGTATAGCCAGTGTATATAAATAGTGTGTTGAGATAAATTTTACACCATGAATAAAATATTTGTAATATATATAGGATATAAAAATCAGAACACGTAGAAAGTAAATGAACTAATGTCCCTAAAAAAGATTACAAGTAGTCCGGTCTTCCAAAAGATCAGTGATCACATGCTGTACTAGCAACAATGCAACATACACACAAACAGTGAGATATCTACTGCTCCATAAGAAAGAAACCATTTCATCATTTCTCTTAAGGTATGTATGTACAACTCTAGATTATTTTTTCTTTCTCCATCTCCCATTGTTGGAGCTGGAAATTTAAATTAAATTAAGCCAATATAATGTCTGGCGTATGGATATTTGACAAGAAAGGTGTTGCCCATTTGATCAAAAATCCTACTCGTGAGTCCTTTGAGCTAAAACAACCAGCATATCCAGGTACCCAGATAATAAGTTTTAACTCATTAGATTCAATAATATCACGCACTCTCTCTTCTTCCATCGGAGGAGGCGGGAGAAATATTAAAAGATTTACATGTGTTTGAGGATAATTGAATTTCTATATATATTATGTGTTTTATGTTTTTAAAAATTTTGTTGGGGTTAAGTGTTCTCTTGACGAGATTAGGCTGTTGAGTGCGGATTGTGGCCTTGAGTTTTGAACCGTTACAAATATGATATTAGAGTACGAACAATCATCCTAATAATTTAGAAGACATTTTGAGAAAAGATTTTAGCACCGGTATATTCTATATATATATATATGTACTTGAGTTAATTCCTTTCAACTAAGTAACTGACAAAACTAGCTTTGTTGGAAAGTCTAGAGAACTTAATTCAAGGAAAACTGGTTTTGTTGGAAAGTCTATAGAAATTAATTTCCCTTTCATGGCAAAGTGTAGTATTTAAGCTAGTAAATATTAGTTAGGAGACTTATGGGTTTCTTAGTGGAAGTGAATCTGCTACAATTACAGCTCGTGTCATTCGTTCTTCGGAATCTTCATGAAACGAATCAACTCTACATGTCCACAACCGAAATATCCTCTAGAAGATGCATAATCTTTTTGGTTTTTTCTTTTTTTGGTAAATGTACTTATTATATTATGATGGAAAATTTTCTATATTTTTCAACACCACAATAGTGTATTTATACGTTATTATAGGGTAGGATTTAGGAGAAAAACGATAAGCCAATGAGCTAACAGACTAATTAGCATCTCTTATGGGGATTACACGGGACGGATCTATAGTCAAATTTTTGGTACTTCGACACTCATTAAATAAGATGTAGATTAGCTATAATTGTAGAAAAAATATAAAAAATCTAGTATAAGATTTAAAAAAGTATCCTGTAGGGTAGGAAGATAGCTGGGTGTTTTAGTTTTAAGGAAGAACCTTAAAATTTTAAACGTCAATATGTGTATTCGAATCTTCTATGCAGCCCTGACCTCTAAATCCTGAGTCCACCATTGGTACTACCCGACCCAATAGCCTTTTCCAAAGTACTAATTATATTTCTATCTTCGTCCTTTGTTACATGATTTCTACATGCAATTACTTTAAATTATGTGTTCGACTCTGCAGGCACCGGCACAGCCACTGCACCGGGAGCACGCCCTCGAGTTCTAGTATACCTACCGGAGAACGAGATGATAAGTTCCTATGAAGAACTAGAGAGGAGACTCATTGAGCTCGGATGGACCCGATTTAACAACCCTATGAGGTCCGATCTCCTGCAATTCCACAAATCAGATGATTCTGCACATCTCATTTCACTTCCTAAGAGCTTTACAAACTTCAAATCTCTACATATGTATGACATTGTAGTCAAGAATCCATCGTTTTTTGAAGTCCGCAACGCTGAAGTGGATAATCATCTTATCTAAAAAAAAAAAAATGGTTATAGAAAATACCCTCTAATTAACTAATTATATTATGTCTCGACACACCCCTTTCACGTGTGTAGGCTTGACTCTTTTTCATTGGCCAGATGGAATGTTATTTTGTTCTTTTTTTGGGTGGCGCCGTGGCGGACATCTCCTTCAAATATTAAGTCGTTAAAGGAAGCATATTTTTTTAACTAATGATATTGTATCTCAACACACGCCCCTTTATGTGTGTGAATGACACTTTTTTGCACTTTAAGTAGGAGAGAAATTTGAACCCAAAATTTCATATGTTAACTTTTAATTATTTAATTATTATATGAAAAAAAGGATAAAAATAGAACGTCAGATTAAAATAATTTCACCATAATAGATATTTAAAAATAATTATTTCTAATTAGCAATTAAATTAATTTCTACTTTTAGTCATTTTGATGTAGGCTTCATCTCCTTCTCAATTTCTTTGTTTTTTAAGTTTTTATTGTTTCGTTTTAAATAAAAAAATGTTGTCCATTTTTCTTATGAAAAAAAAATTACTTTTTTTATTTTTTTATTTCACTATTATATTTTAAAAAAAATAAAATGGTATCAAACTGATATAACTGTTATATCAGTTTGGTATAGGTATTATATATATATGCATCAGTTTGGTATAGGGACTGTATATGTATGTGTAGGTTTCCTCTTTTTTGAAAAAGTGTATCAATGTGATATAAGCGTTGTATCAATTTGATATGGGGATTGTATATCCATGCGTAGTTTCCGTCTCTTTTGAAAAAGTGTATTAATATGGTAAAAGTGTTGTATCAATTTGGTATAAAACTGTTTATGCAAGAAAGGACCAAAGTAGTCCAATAATTATTAAATATGATTGAAAAAATTACAACAAATGACAAACTTAAGACCATAATTATGATAAATAACAATATTTTCACAAAATTACGTTTTATACCAAAAATAGCTTTTTGTTTAGTGACAATTATCAAGGATAACTTCTCCTTTTTTACTCCAACACTTTGTTTCTTTTCTTTCTTAATTTATCTTTTTTTTTTTCTCAAATAGCTCATATTTTTCAGATTTTCACTCTATTTTTATCGTTTTTCTGACGTTGTAGATAAAGATTGTGCTCCACTAATTAAGGTAACTATTAATTTACAGTTATTGCATGTTATTTCTTCTACAAATTCTAATATTTTATATTTTTGTATTTTTTTTTGTTCATCATTGTTACTACGATTTTTTTATTTTTAAGATT
This sequence comes from Capsicum annuum, assembly GCF_002878395.1. Classification (NCBI taxonomy): domain Eukaryota; kingdom Viridiplantae; phylum Streptophyta; class Magnoliopsida; order Solanales; family Solanaceae; genus Capsicum; species Capsicum annuum. Next base: position 18,920,443 of record NC_061116.1, read on the forward strand.
TTTTTATTTTATGATTATGGAGTTTTATACTAATGACAGAATACATACCATATAAAAGATAAATAGGGTTATACCACATCAATCAATTTAGTTTCTGATAATCCGCCATCATTTAGTATTGGATTTACTCAAGATAGAGTTGTTAAAGTGGTTTCTACTCCTATACAATCAAAGAAATCAATGAGAATCGAAGAGGTGAGGTTGAAGCATCGTAATGATCCTGAGAAGATGGCCGAAATTATGAAACAAAAAGGATTGAAAAAATATTCATCTCCAAAAACCTCAAAAATACAAAAAATCTGAGAAAAAAAAGAAAAACAAAAGAAATCAAAAAATCAAGCAAAATTTCAAGTCCTAATGTTGAAAACTCCTTTGAATATGATTCGGAAGAAGATAAAGATGAAGAGTTATTTATATATGTATTTATTAGCTAATGGGTACTAATTGGTATATATATACAAATCTTGTTGTATATATACACTTTTGGGATATATGAATGTATTTGTATTTTTGAACATACGTATGAAGTTTACATATGTATTTTTGGACAGTGTTAAATTTGTAATTGAATTGTCCCATGTCCTTTTATAGGGCAATATATGTATCTATCTGTATGTATTTATTTTGTATAAGTATTTATTAGCTAATGACTACTCATTTTTTTATATATACAAATCTTGTTCTATATATATAAGTTTTCGAGACATGTGCATGTATTACATTTTTGATTATCTATATGTATATAATTATTTTTTTATAATGAAGATTTATGTCATATATGCATATATATACATAATGGTCAGACATGTATTCTGTAAATATATATATTGATATATATGTATTTTTTATTACCTATATGTATGTGTGTATAGTTGTCCTTTTTTTAATGAAAATATACGTATATATATACATAATGGTCAGACATGTATATTCTGTAAATACATATGTAGATATATATGTATTTTTGTATTATAAATATATTTGCAAATTTGCGTGTCTATGTATTTTGTATATTTTTGAGATATGTATAATGTAATATTGATATATGTCTCTTATGGAAAAGCAAAAATCTTAATCATTAAAAAATAATCAGTTGTGTAACTTTTGTAAAAATTTTAACTAATATAGATTTATTAGTTATGCAATTTAAGCAAATATACTTTAATAAGAGTCACTTATGAAAAAGGAATCCTCAGCTTTAAATATATGGAGTAATTTAAGTATTATTCCTTAGTTAACTCAATTGATTTGAGGGAAAAAAGAAACAGTAAATTTTATTTGTATATGTATTTTCGATAGAAAATTTTACGTAAAGCATAAAATAGAACTTGTTATTTTTTGTAATTACAAAAAAGTTGCTATGAAACTCCTAATTATGAGTTTAAGCTTGCTATTTATAAAATTTTTCCATGATAGTATTAATTTGATCGACTAATCATAATATGATAAATTGATCAAATACTAGTCATTTATTTTTAAAATGACCACTACATATATTTTTCCTAATATATCATGTCTTGCCACGTGACTCTACTTCGCTAGCCTTTGCCAGCAACCAACCACAACTAATAATGTGGACTCAAGTACATGGAAGACAGATGATCACCTTCTACATGTGTAACATGCATGTTTTGACCAAATCTGAAGGCTTGAAATTAACCAAGCTAGAGCTATTTGTTTCTTTTATTAATAATGTTTTAAATATATAGTACTTTAGCATGGGTGAGTGCTGGCTAATGGGCATTGGAACAATGTTGATTCCAAAATTTAAAGGTAGATGTAGATTGTGTTCTTTATATTTGTGTTATTCTTCAAACATATAAGTCAAGCTAGACTTCACTATCGAATCTGTTGTGTCTAGTCTAGTTTTGTCACTACCTTGAAAGTAAGGTTTCAAAGTTATCTAGAAAAAAAAAAAATTAAAAATAAAGTTATGAGTTCACGTTTAAAAGTCTTATCGGAGGGAGAAGGGTTTTTCTTATTAAAAAGATCACCTATATAGGGAGGTCCAATAAGGAGAAATTAATCCAGTAATAAGAATCGGACTCACAGTTAAGTTACCTATTATGAGGGGAATTCCCACTTATATACACCAATGATAAGCCTAGCTAGGTGGGAGGTTTCGATTTTAAGAAAATTCTAGGCGACATGCAAATTAGGATATATTATTGATCATCTAGTGTAAGTTATTGGGTTGTTTTTATATTTTAATATAAAGATAATTTATTTTATTTAATAAAGTATTTATTTGAATAGAATATTGTGTTCACATGTGTGACCTTTACGTATATAGTAGACGATTTTGTATATTTAATTATTTAATTCACGCACGAAAGATTAATATTACTACTTCTTACGTTATAAATAAATGTTCATGTTAAGTCCTTAGTTTTGATGATTGACAAATTCATAACTTGGGACCTATTTCCTGAAGCCCTTTTTGTGATGACAAAGGCCTCTAAGCATTGGAGAACGGGTTGGGCTCACTGGTCGCTGTCACAGTCAACTTTTCAGCTGACATATAGTAAAAAATTGGTGAAAAATTGCTGCCACCTTTTTGCCTCAACCAATGAGATTGCTTCTAGGGTTTTCTTGTTTCACAATATAATGCTCATCTTCCACAATAAGAAAACCAACACTTCCCTATACTCACAATTAAAAATCTTTCTAAAGTGGAGTAGCGCTGCAATCAAAAGATTGAACTGTAGCAAGGAACTTGTTGCTCATCAAGTTGATCTTTACTTCCTTGTTATAGTCGAGTCATTGTAATTTTGTTCTTAAAAGTCTGCCTCTGTTGCTTATGATTGTAGTAGGTATTGTGGTGTACCCATATCTTGCAATAATCTACAGTTAGGTGATTATATCAGGCTAGAGTTAGCTTGAGGAGTCCAGCTAGAGGTAGTTGGAGAGTGGAAGCAGTAGAGTTACTGATTGTTTTCCTTGTAATAGAGTTATTGCTAGGGAATAAAAGATTAGGAGGCTAATCCCTGGAGTCTGTATTCAATGGATTTCTTGAATATAGTGGAGTTGAAATTCTGGAGGCAGGTCGTGGTCTTTTCTCCCTTGAGCTAGGATTTTCCACGTAAAAAATCATGTGTCTTTACTTTTTTGTAGTCCTAGACTTGTTAACCTGTTTATCTCCTAGTTCATCTTGTTTCATGTATGATTTTGGGAACAGTTCCCTAAGTCGAGGAGCAACCCACCCCCAAACTCTTTCATTTGGTATCAGAGTCGGACTTTCTTATAAAGGCTAACACCTTGGAAGGATCATAATCAGGAAAATGGCAGCTACTCCAAGTTTAAAAGAAGGCCAGTCCACCACCAGACCCCCAAGGTTTAATGTTTAATGGTGAATATTATGGGTGGTGGAAGACAATGATACATGACTTCATTATGTCTGAAGATTGCAAGCTTTGGGATGTTATATAGGATGGTCCTTTTGTCCCTACTAGATCAGTAAAAGTTGGTGATATGACAACACAAGTCCCTAAAACTAAGAAGGAGTTTGATGACACAGACAAAAAGAAGATAGAAAAGAATTACAAGGCCAAGAAGATTCTTGTTTGTGGGATTGATCTGGATGAGTACAATAAGATCTCTGCCTGTCTAGCTTCCAAAGAAATCTGGGATTGTCTTCAGAAAGCCCATGAAGAAACTACTTAGGTTAAGCAGTCTAAGGTGGACATGCTGACTAACCAGTATGAAGCATTCACCATGCAGGAGGATAAATCCATTCAGGAGTTGCGCACCAGGTTCACTACAATAAAGAATGAGTTGTAGTTTCTTGGAGAAGTCATTCCAACTCATAAACAAGTTAGAAAATTTTTGAGCATCTTGCCCAAGAAGAGGAGAGAAAAGTAGATGTCATTACTGAAGCTTGAGATTTAAACAAGATGGCCATGGATGATCTCATAGGTAATCTCAAAACCTATGAGATGCTGAAAAAATTTGAGAAGCTAAAGGTTGAGCCTAAGACTAAGAAAAACTTGGTTCTCAACGCTATAAAAGAAACTACTAGCTATGAAGAAGAGGGAACATCCTATATAGCCAAGAGGATTCTCAAAGCTCTGAGAAAGTCAAGGGCTTTATCAAAGGAAAGAGATGTTAGTAGGAGCTCCAAAGAAGGTAAAGGAGACGACACTTGTCATAATTGTGGCAAGTTTGGCCACTACATCAAGGATTATCCGATGCACCAGTAATATTACAATGAATATGCTAGCAAATCGTTTATAAAGAGAAAGGAAAGGTCAGATTCAGAGAAGGTTTCAACAAGAAAGGTGAAGCAGATAGGATTGTGAGCCAAGTACTATCATCCTGCTGGGGTGATTCTTCTACCGACTCAGATGATTTAGAACAAGTACATGATGCTTTCATGATGGTAATGGAAGATAAAGTCTCAGTCTTTAACTCACCGATTACTCAGATGGTTAATAGTGATAGTGAGGGTAATAATCCTGTCACTTTTCTTGACATCAAAGACAGCCTGATGGATTACTCTCTAAGTAAGCTGATGATACAATCCAAATTGGCATCAACACTTTTGAGCACATAATTTCAGGCCAACAGAGAAGACTCCAAGCCATGACCACCTAGAAGATTCTAAGACATATTTGGAGTACCCTTTTAAAGCTCCCACGAGAACAATAGCATATGAAAATATTAGCTTGGAGCGCGGGAGAAGCTATACTTGATGATGTCATCTAAGAAAGCATTGAGAAACACCAAATTTGGATGATAGCTTAGGTTCGAGAGAGTATGGACACCCATTTGCATTTTTTTGGCTCTTGGGTTACTTTTGGGCCCAAGTTGCATTTAGGATCACTTTGGGGCCCAAGTTGAAATAAAGTCCTTTTAGCCTATAAATAGCTAGGACCCTCTTTATTTTAGACGAAGATAATTTTAATGTAAGTTTGACACTTGAGAGTGTTTTTATGGAAACTTGTTGGGAGTTTCATTGATTCATGAGAAACATGGGTGCTCAAGAATTTGTTCTCATTTGTGTCCTCATAAGAGGTTGGTGTTGTTGATAATCGATATAAACGTATCAAGGTTTAATATACCCTTTGGTTGTCCTTTCATTATCGATTTAGGTCAATCTATCTATCCCTTTTATAGTTTACTTTATCATTTCTATTTTCTTGTTTTTGTACTTTTGTAGTTAGTGCTTTACTTTGTTTTCGTGTTGTTTTGTTTTTGTACTTTTGTCTTGTATCATCTGATATCAGAGTCGGGCTTAATTTTGTTCCCACGAAGTCAATCTTAGATCTCATTGTATTGAAAAATTAAAGATTCATTATTCACATTCTTGACCCTAGGTCAAATTTTGAGTCTTTAATTTTGTTGTTTTCTTATTTTTAGTGTTATATTCTTGTTCCCTAACACTACTGAAGTCTAAATCTCGAATTTGAGCTCAATTGAAGGTGAATCGGAGAATCTATCATTGTGAGAAGCTCAAGTTTGAAGGTTGAGGTGGGAGTTAAAATCTGAAATTTTTGGTTGAGAATTTGAACAAAATGATGCTTGGAATGTTTTTAGACGATTTAAAAGGGCCTTGGTCCAAAATTTCATCACATTCCAGTCAACGATTTAAGAGTTAGAGAATTTTGAAGTTTTTGGTGTTCTTAAGTATTCTTGCAGAAATTCAAATCTTCAAGAGGAATTATCTTAAAAATATGGTTGTTCGATCCTCAAAAGTGAATAAAAAGGTGTACAAAAGTGTTCTTATAAGCACCTCTTTGAATATCCAAGGGAATATTCCTAAAAAAAGGACAAAGGGAGACCATTTGGAGGTACAAAAGTACACTGAAGTGTGAGCAGATGCTAACACAGTTGAGGTTTTTAACTGAGAATAATTGCAAAGTCTTAAGTAACTTTTGTCGTTTTTGATTATTTTATCTTTGACTTTACAGTGGAAGTCAAGATGCAAGAGAACCAACAATGATGGAAGTAAAAGAGTTGAAATCTAAAGAAAATAGAAGAGAAGTGTGGATGACGACATTCCTGATAAGTCGTCAGCACTCTAATAAGTTATCAGCTTTATCGTCAACCTTAAACAGAGAATGGGATTCAGCTGGAAGAAGTGACGACGACATGTGATAAGCCGTCAGAGTTGTGATAAGCCGTCAAGATCATCGTTAGCCTAAGGCACAACATGAGAGCTGAAGTAAATCATCGACGACATCTATGATAAGTCATCAAAGATATGATAAGACGTTACACTTCATCGTCAGCCTAAGGAAGCAAATGTCAAAAGTGAAGAGGACTGAATAAATTGATGAAATAAAATTTATAAAATCAAGAATGGTTGTGGGCAGAGCTAAAGAAGTTACCACTCCCACCATGTTTACAGTGGCTAAACAAAGGAGAATATGTGGAGGATATTAGCCAATTTAAGGAAAAAATTCAAGAATCGAAACCACTCAATTGTCATCTTGATTTTGAGACTGACATTGAGAAGGTGAATAAAAGTGAGTGTGTAGTAGATAGTGTAAATTTTGAAGTGGGATTGATTGGGCCTCATTCAAAGCACTTTTCTACATTATGTTTAGATGATATCTTGTCTATGGAATCATTTAAAATAGTAGAAGAGTGTGAAGATGAGGAACAAGAATCCTATATTCTTGATTTTACATTAGACAAGCAACATAAAAACACACCTCACTTTAAGGCCGAGTGGTTTACCACGCTCAATCCATTACTCGACTTCTTAATTTTTGTACCACCCCCTACGAGCGAGGTAAAAAGATAGACTCTAAGTTAGGGGTGAAATTCATATTCTTAAGGTGGAGGAAGAAACTGAGTTGGGTCGTGCCACGATAATAAATCAGGCGTTGCTTAGGAGGCAACCTAAGGTATTTTGTTGTTTCTATTCGTATTATGTGATTGACATCAGATCTTTGCACCCACGGTGCCACAGGTATGTTTCTAACTCTCTAGTTTTGGTTTGACGCATTGGGGACATTGCATGATTTTAAGTTGAGGGTGGGGCTACTTGTGGGTGTTGATGTCCTATTGGGGTTTTTATTGTTGTGCCTCTCTTCCCCGAAGTCTTATTCCTAGTAGAGCCGGCATATTTAGGCATATTGTGATTTGTTGTAAAATATTGTAGTTGACTAGGAGAGATACAAGTACCTTAGGCAGTTAACATATTTTTATTGATTTTTGAACACCTCTCCAATGGTCTATTTTATAACTGTGTGATATGCATTTATGTTTGACAATTGTGCATCTTGTTATGGCATTAGTACTAGTGACATGATAACCATTGCTAAACAATTGCATGAACCGAATGGGTAGTAGTTTGTGATGTACCTTTGTGCTATGTATGTGTGAGATACTACCTAGTTCTCGTTGTGTGTTAAATCCATAACTTGCCCAGTTGGTCTTGCCTTGGTTGTAGGGTAGCGGTTAGGAAAGGATGATACGTCGTTGTTGATATTAGTCCACTTTTAGCCTAAATGACCTTCTATGTGTAAATAATATCCCTTGATCCTGATTTTGAGTCGGAATGCCTATTCTTTTTACTATACCTATGACCTTCCCATTTGTATCACAATGAACCTTTTTTGGCCTTGGTCCTTCTTGGACATTATGCACTTTAACTTAGGCAAATAGCATAAGTTAAAGGTGGCTACCATAGGGATACGTGATGTAAAATGAGTATGAAGAAAATTAGAATAAAAGAAAAGAATAAAAAGCTGGTTGCGGTGAAAAAGAGCAAGGAAAGAAAAGTTGTGAAAAAAAAAAGAAATGATATTCAAAAAGACCGTACCCATCCTGAATATGTGTGATCAAGAAAAGACAAGAATAGAAATAGGTTAATAAGTGAGACCCCAGAAGCTAGTGTAGTGTCAAGGAGGCTTAGTCACTTTAAATATTACCGAGTATCATACCAGCCCCTAGCCTACATTACAAGCCTAAGAGAAGACCTATAGGGATCCTAGCTGACCTGTCTAAAAATCTTGGTAATAAAAATAAGGGCAAGCCTATGGTATTTGGCATACATTGATTGGAACTTCATTCTTAAAGTAAGTGTCTTTTGATTGACCCCATGGTTACCTATGTGATGTTTGATAAAAGTGACGTGGGACTACTTTGTAGTGAGGGCACACTGGTTACGTTGCTAGTTGCTAACTTGTTTGAATAGTGTAATCTTGGTGCATGCATGGTTTCTGTAGCTGAATTGATGCCATATCTTGATTCCTGTGTGTTGCATTGTTGTTCTTCAATAATATGCACAGTTGTTGTTTTTAAATTAATTGACCTTGGAGATGGTGAAGATGTTTTGAGATAATATGGATGGTTGACTATCGAATATACTCTGTATCCTCTTGGTTGTGTTTTATTTGCTTGAGGACAAGCAATTATTTTAAGTTGAGGATATTGATGTGTGACCAGATGCTAACACATTTGAGGTTTTTAACTGAGAATAATTGCAAAGTCTTAAGCAACTTTTGTTATTTTTTATGGTTTTATCTTTGATTTTGCAGTGGAAGTCAAGATGTAAGAGAACCAACAATGATGAAAGTAAAAGAGTTGAAATCTGAAGCAAATAAAAGAGAAGTGTGGCTAAGGACATTCCTGATAAGTCGTCAGCACTCTGATAAGTTATCAGCTTCATCGTCAGCCTTAAATAGAGAATGGGATAGTGACGACGATATGTGATAAGCCGTCAGAGTTGTGATAAGTCATCAAGATCATCGTTAGCCTAAGGCAGAACATGAGAGCTGAATTAAATCATCAATGACATCTATGATAAGTTATCAAAGATCTGATAAGCCATCACGCTTCATCATCAGCCTAAGGCAGCGACTGTCAAAAGTGAAGAGGAGCTAACGACATCTGTGATAAGTCGTCAAATTCCTGATAAGGCATCATAAAATGTCGTCACCTATCCGAGAAATTACTGAACTCTGTGATTTTGTTTTCATAATTAGGGTGAACTATTTAAAGTATTGTTTAGGGTTTTCTTGGAGGCGGAACATATCGGGGAGCAGAAAACTTATTTCAAGGGAGTTCACCTCTCTTTTGGGGCTCTGAACTTAGAATTCAATTTTCAACTCTTTGATTTGGTTGTGGGAATTTTCTCTTGAGCTTGGAAGAGAATCAACTCCATACTTCATCTTTTGTAAGTTTAATTACTTTGAATGATGAGTATAATTGTTGCAATACTCTTTCTTTCTCATGTGAAACTAAAACCCACAACTACGGTTGTGGGATCTATGATTATTCCTCCATGGATTTAATATTTGGTTAGGGTTCAACTGATTGTGGGAACATCTTGAAAATTCTTTTGTATTAATTATTTTCTGTTGGTTGCAAACAATAGGTCTTGCTTATTATTGATTTGCTTTAGATAAGAAATCAACCCTAGTAAGAAGTGAATTATCAAAAAGGATTTGGAAAGGTTAAGTTCTCATCTAATGATTAATGCTGTAACAAGATTGATCAACTCGAGATAAAATCAGTATAAATAGAATGCTTTCCTAAGTTTGAGAGAATTAGGGAGTTCAACATCTAGGTAGGTTAAGAAACACTTAGATGGACTGTCGAAACAGATAATTTGGTGTTTCCTATAAGTCACAAGAATCCAATACTACAACTGTTATTCAATGGAGGATTACTAATCATAGTGATCACAACTCTTGTTTCCCTATATCATTGATTTAAAATATTGCAGTTTAAGATTTGAGTTCTAAGGAGAATTGAAGTGTTAATAACTTTTGTTCAATCATTAAAAATCCTCATTTTGTCTTTTCATGCTAGTTGTTTGAATTTAACTTGCAGCTTTAGTTTCAAACGAGTTTAATCGTCACTCACATTGTTCCCTGCGGATTCGACCCCGACTCCAAAGTTAGGTAAATAAATTGATGATGATCGCCTTGCACTAAACTGACGTGTAAGTTGAGCGTTATCATACAGTTGGAGGCTGCCTGGGTGGGTGAAATGTGTCTAACCTGCGCTGAGTGTGTGGATGGTTTTTTACAGCACCTCAAATGCACGCCAAACTAGTGAAGGGACCTGATCCTCATCCAACCTACTCCAGAGGTGCGTCCAACCTGCGGTCACACTTCAAAACAGTCCGTTTGGGCTTTAATATGTGCCCAAGGTGTGCCTAGGTTGTCCAAGCACATTTCCAACGTATCTCCACCTCTTTTGAAAATATATAAACTTCAAAAAATCCCTTAAATCAGGTTCAAACCCTCCTTTCATTTATTTGATTCTTGATACTAATTAACAACTAAATCGTAATCCACTTAGTTTTTTATTTAGTTCTTGTTTTTCTTCTTTTGTATCTTAATTTATTGTGTCTTCTTTCTTTTATCTTTGGTTTCTTAGTTTAACTCTTGAATTAAAGTCTCTCGTGTTATATTTCTTGTTTGTTTTGTCATTTTGATTTGTTCATTTCTTATTTGATTCTTGAATTCAAGTCCTTATTTATTAATTGAGTCATTCATTGCCATGGCACTAGGAGTTGGGACTTAAACTATACGAAGTCGGCCCCTATTTGATACTCTCTGGGAAGCCATCATGGGTTTGTGACAAGAAGTGAATGGTTGAAAGGAGGAATGATCACGCATGAAAGGGAAAATGGAAAGGTGGCATGTCTTACTCCTTAAACCCCACCACATGTACTCCAACCACTACAAATCCAAACACCACACTATCAAACACCCTCCTATCAAAGACCACTTCCAAATCAACCTCAAGAATATGTTCCCTCAACCAAAACCACTACAAACTAACCCCCACAAGACATTGTCCAACCAAGCCAATTCCAATTAAGCGATGATACTTCCAACCTTGGGCCTTCTCTAATCACTGACCAAGATACTAGCATTTTGGCTAGTATCGTTTCTCCTATTGTGTAGGATCATGAATTATCACCTTCAAAGGATAAACAAAGAGAGTTCCTCATGAATCTATACTTGAAGGTCACACGGGGTTTTTCTCAAAGGATTCCAAACTTCAGAAGTGTGATGGCATATCATCAAAAGATTTGGATTCCAAGTCGAATCCTCTTCAATAAGAGGAGGATTATACAATCCAAATTGGTATCAATACTTTTGAGCACATAATTTGAGACTAACAAAAAGGATTCCAAGCCATAACCACCTCGATGATTCTAAGATGTGTTTGGAGTACCCTTTTAAAGCTCCCACGAGAACATATCATATGTGGATGATTGCTTGGATCTTGGGAGAAGCTATAATTGATGATTTCATCTAATAAAGCATTTAGAAACACCGCATTTGGATAATATCTTATATTTAGAGAGAGTATGGACACCCATTTGCATTGCTTTGGCTCTTGGGTTACTTTTGGGCCCAAGTTGCATTTAGGATCACTTTTGGGCCCAAATTGTAATAAAGGTTTTTTAGCCTATAAATAGCTAGGACCCTCTTCATTTTAGACGAAGATGATTTTGAATGTTTGTTGACACTTGAGGGTGTTTTTATGGAAACTTATTGAGAGTTTCATTGATACGTGAGAAATGTGGGTGCTCGGGAATCCATTTCTATTTGTCTCCTCTTAAGGGTTGGTGTTATTGGTAATCGATAGGAAGGCCTTGGGGTTTATATATTTTTTGGTTTTCTCTCATTATCGATTTATGTCAATCTATCTATCCCTTTTATCTTTTACTTTGTCATTTCTATTTCCTTGTTTCCTTATTTTTGTGTTTTTGTATTTAGTGTTTTTCTTTTGTTTTCGTGTTGTTTTTGTTTTTGTATTTTCGTGTTGTATCAGCTGATATCCCTTACATCTATGCTGATTGACTCTCTGAATGATCTAGACAGAGATAAAGAAAATCTAAAGGATGTTGTGGAAAATTATGAGAAAGAGTTAATATAGATGAGCACTCAACTGGCTGAAGTTACAAATGAGAAGGAAGACCTAGCTAATAGTTAGGCAGAGATATTGGAACTGAGCGTACAATTGGATGAGCAAAAATACACTTATAAGACCCTTACTGATGAAAATAATCGAATGAAGAAGAAAGTAGATGAGGTCCTCATCTTAAAATAGGATTTTATGGGTAAGGGTGAAGGAAGAAAAATGTAGTTTTAGTTGGAAGAGGAGATGACAATTGTCAAGGATGATCTTTCTACCTTAATTGATAGAAATTATATTATTAAGGAGGAACTAACTAAAGTGAAGACTAAACTTGAGAAAGCTCTCAAGTAGACTGTCTATTCACAAGCCATGACTAATCCTCATAGCCAAAAAAAAAAATGATCCCAATTCCTTAGTAAGACTTGTCAGGGGAAAGAATGTTATTTCATATATACAATATAGAGATGAAAACCACTCCAAAGAGAGGTGTTATTCCAAGAATGCAGCCTTGAAGGACAATAAAAGCTCTACAACACTCTAAAGAAAGAAGCAGAGATTGCCAAGTTGGACAAAGAAAAGGTTAATCTCTCCTTTGTCACCTTTTTGGGAACTCAGACTCAAATAGGTTCCCAAAGCTGACAAATGAGAAACGATAAAGGAAAGAGCAAGAGGGAGCAACAACCCAGCTGATCCTAATAGTTTCTCAGAGCACACTAAAGAATATCTCTTGCTAAATGCTCTTGGTGGAGACATGCCTCCTCAATAATTAGATAAAATATAAGAAAATTAGGGAACTGATCGGGTAATAATTAAAGAATTTTTGGAATCTGCATAAATGTAGAAGACACTCATTACCCTCCACTCATAACTATGAATTGGTAAACAGGTATCTGGATCAGATAATGTCTTATATGTCTAATTCAGTCTCATATCCTTGCAGATATACACCCATGACAAGTAGGAATAGATATGAACGGAGTAGTGAGACAACACAAGTCATAGTCTTTAACATCGTTTTGGGGCTAGGTTCCTAATCAGCTTAGTACCATTTGTTACTCTCAAATAATGAATATTTTAAATGTTTAATAATTATGTCATATTATTATACCACCCTCTTAAAAGGCTGGTACTCGCACTGTAAACCAAATGGTCACATCAATCTATCCGAGTATGTCCCATCAGATGCTTTATATCCTTCAATCCTAACTATTTCTTTGTGCCATATATTACATTTAAAATCAGATAAAATTCCTCTTACCTTAAAACTCTTTCACTCCAAAAATCTCATTAGTACCTAAATGATCAACAACCCTACTTATCTTATCCTTCTCTGACTTTCCTACTTCAAAAGAAAGGTATTTAGCATTAGTTTTAGCCATAAGGAAAACGATAGGAGAACTAAGACTCCCAACCTCAAAGACTAAGTGACCTAAATGGGAACCTCCTTAGAAAACAAGGATAGTGAGGTGAACGTATGTTTGATGGAATAAGTGACTATGAGTATGAGTCACTTGAGTTGGATATTGATACTAAAGTGTGTGAAAGAAGAATAGAAGATGCAGTTAGGAATAAAGAAAATGAGCTTTTAGTTATAACACCAAAACCAGTACCGTCGTCCATTGGTAAAAGGATAAGAACACATCAAGCTACTGTTAAGAAATCAGTCTTTGGCTCCTCCTTATCTAGAGATTTAAGGCTTGAGTTTCTTAAGAATCAAAAAGTTCTAGGCGGCAGAACTTTTAACCCTACAGCGATTAATACGACAGAAATTAAAGAATTTCTAGAGATGGTAAAATTTCAAAATTGGGAACACTTATTCACTTTTAGTGTGTCTTATGTGTATGAGGAGGAAGTGAAGGTGTTTTATTATAACTTGGAAATCTCTGTCGATGTCTCATATCTGACATCATAAGTAAACAGTGTGGATATAACACTGGATAAAGAGACACTCTCAAAAATCCTCGGTGATCCAGTTATGGAAATTAGGTCCATCAAATTTGAAAGGGATCTCCTGAGTTTTTGAAACTTTATGATGTTAAATATATCAACAATCAGACTCTCGAAAAAGAATTTTTATTATTGCTTGAACTTGTGAAAAGAGAAATACTCCCTCAATCTGACAAAGAGATCAATCCTAAAGGCACGTACCTAATTCTGATAGGGATATGGTTAAGTACAAAAGGATTAACCTACCGGCCATGGTTATGAAACATATGAACTTTGTCATTAATACTAACACTGGAAGGCATGGGCTACCCTATGGTTCCTAGATGAATAGGGTGTTTTCTTACTTTAACGTTGAGTGTGGACAAGTAAAACATGACTTAGTAAAGAAATTATTTGGTTCTTCATCTCTTGAGGAGAATAAATATGTGGCTGACCTCATGCATGAGCAGAAACTACTGAAAGAGGAGATAGAAACTTTAATTGCTCTGCTTTCCCTATGAGATGCTGAAATAGATGTGCTGAAGGCTTCTCTTGTAAGACAAAAGTGAAGAAGGAATGATCTTAGGAGAGAAAGTATGTGCTTCAAATACTACCCTGTAAGAAAGGGTGGAGTAGTCAAAAACTATGTTTTTTTTCCTAACGCTCCTTCCTGAATCAAGTTTTACCTAGTTCCCTTCTTCTTCTTTCTAGTTATCTCCACTAGTCTTGTTATTTTTTATTCTCATTCCTATTTTGGGATAGAACTGATCCTGTCCAACTTTTTTTCCTTACCCCTGTTTTGTTGTAATGAATGATTGGCACAATTGTTTGAACATTTTGTAGTCATTATTTTAGTAAATGGTTTATGGTTTTACTTGATATGTGCGTGGATGATTTTTTTGTGCTATCAATTCTCTTGTTTATATCTAATTCTCTCTTGCTTATGTAAGTGTTGCCTCAATAGTCATGGATTAATATTTATGACTTATCTATGCCTGGTTTACTGCCTAACCTTTTTGATGATGTCAAAAAGGAGAAAATAACTTGAAGTGTAGTTTGCATTTGTAGATATATGTAGTAGATATTGGTGTGCAAATATACGTAGTATGTTATGTAGATATATAGTCAGTGTATATATTTAGTATGTTGTATAGATATGTAGTCAGTGGCTAGGGTGTTGTGCTAATAAGGGTAGGGGTTCTCTCACTTAGGGAGAACTTAAATGCTCATTGATGGGGAAATAAGGTGGAGGATTCCTACATTATTATACGTGTTAGTGATAGGGGGAATTGGTTAGGCAAACTGGTTTGGTATGTGGTCTTGTGGCTTATGTTGTGTTACTGAAGGGTAGGTTATGCTGTGTAGAAATTGATTAAAGATGCTCAGTATGTTGATTTGATTGTATGGGTTTGTCATTATCAAAAAGGGAGAAATTATTAAGTCCTTAGTTTTGATGATTGAAAAATTCATAACTTGGGACCTATTCCCTGAAGCCCTCGTGGTGATGACAAAGGCCTCTACGAATTAGGGAATAAGTTGGGCTCACTGGTCGTTGTCACAGTCAACTTCCCAGCTGACACATAGTACAAAAGTTAGTGAAAATCTGTTGCCACTTTTTTGCCTCTACCAATGAGAGTGCTTCTAGGGTTTCCTTGTATCACAATATATAATGCTCATCTTCCACAACAATAAAATCAAAACTTACATATACTCACAATTAAAGATCTTTCTGAAGTAGAGCAGCGCTGCAATCAAGGGCTGGAACTGTAGTAGGAAACTTGCTGCTTATCGAGTTGATCTATACTTTTTGGTTATAGCCGAGTCTTTGTTATTTTGTTCTTAAAAGTCTGCCTACATTGCTTATGATTTTAGTAGGTGTTGTGATGTACCCGTCTCTT
>NC_061116.1:18939101-18975703 GCF_002878395.1 Capsicum annuum
TCAGGCTAGAGTTAGCTTGAGGAGTCCAGCTAGAGGTAGTTGGAGGGGGGAAGCAGTAGAGTTACTACTTGGTTTCCTTGTAATAAAGTTATTGCTAGGAAACAAAGGATTAGGAGGCTAATCCTTAGAGTCGTATTCAAGGGGTTGTTTGAATACAGTGGAGTTGAAATTCTAAAGGCAGGTCGTGGTTTTTTCTCCCCTGAGCTAGGAGTTTCCACGTAAAAAAATCCTGTGTCTCTAGTTTTTTGTACTTCTGCACTTGTTAACCTGTTTATCTATTAATTCTTTTTGTTGCGTTTGTGATTCTGGGAACAGTTCCCTGAGTCGAGGAGCAACGCACCCCCAAACCCTTTCAGTTCACAATCAAAAATAAAATAGGACAAATATCTAGATGATTGTAGTACAAGATTAAATATAATTTAATCTTAATTATAGGAGTGGTCATATTCTAACTTCTTGTGCTAGTAAACTTCGTGTGTATTAAAGGAACTAATTAGAGATGGTTGTTTAATTTCTAAATATTAATAAAACAACTTTTCTAATCCATTACATGTACTTATACTCTTAATCTTGATATAATTAGTATAATCTGTATAGTTTGATTTATTATTTTAATCTACTAAAAGGTAAGTTCTATTATGATTCATATATTTCTAATAGATTGGATGATAAAAAATCACACCAGCGAAATAATAATTAGTTAATAGAATCATGTCTCAGACATGAGATAGAAGACACCCTTTATAGTTATTTATAAGTTTTCAGGTGAAAACCCTGGAAGTAGATTTTATATTTGTTACGTGAACTAAGTTAAGCATTATAAATAAATAATTAAATTAATCAATGAATTAAATTTTTTAAAATTTTTAATTTAATTGATTGGTGTAGGTAACTCTAACACGAGAAGTTAAATAAGATGCAATAGTAGATTTATATAAATTGTATGCTTTAACAATTGATATCACAAGTCTTCTTACATATACTAGATAATGTAAAAGAAAATTCATGTTTCATATACATGTTTTGGTTTATGTGATTATCATATTGTTCATGAATTTTAATGATAAAAATGAATTCTGAAATTGTTTATCATATGTTCATGCTTAATTGAATTCAAAAAACTCATGATTAATTGAATTTGAGAAATTCATTATTAATTGAATTCTTGAATTTTGATATTAATTAAATTATGAAATTTCATGTTTTATTGACTTCTGCAATTTTTGTTTATCATGTATTTATTTTCTGAAATTTAAAAGCTAATCATCAAGTTTGTATGTGCTTTTATGAATTTTCTGAAAATATAATTTTTGCGATGAGGGTAAAACTATAATGCATAATGAATGTTTTCAATTATCAAAGTCTATCACATGCGCTAATGAATAGTGAGGTGGCAAGGCAAAGTTGTTTGAGCAGTCCGTCTCACCATCGCAAGTAGTTTTGCCAATTAGTGCCTAATGTATTTGACTCTTGGATAGTATTAGTAATTCCTACACTTTTGACACCAGGTTTTGAGAGTTATGGTTGCATGTTGATTTTATTCTTTTCTTTTTTATTATGTTTATGCATTTCAGCTTCATTCTAGAAGCCTTACTTGGAGTTTTTTTTGTCTTTTTCCTGTATATCAGTTTGGGTAAGAGGCTTACTTGTCCAGGTTTGCCGCGATAAGTGTCATCATGGCCTTTGTTTTTGGGTCGTGACAGGTTATTTAACTCGTGCAAGGAAGATTACAATTGTTGATTCTTACAAATTATAAATAAATGTTCATAATCAAAGATAAAGTAGGACAAACATCTTAATAATTGTAGCAGAAGATTAAATACAATATGATCTTAATTATGGTAGTGGTCATATTTCAACTCCTTGTGATAGTACATTTTGCGTGTATTGAATGGACCAATTAGAGATAGTTGTGTAGTTATTAATAAAATAACTTCTCTAGTTTATTACATGTACTTGTACTCTTAATCTTGATATAATTGCTATGATCTATGTATTTTGATTTATTATTTTAATCTATTAAAGGATGACACTCTATTACGAGTCAATATATTCCTAATAGATTGAATGATAACAAATCACCTAGTGAAATAATAATTATTTGATAGAACCATGTCTCGAACATGAGATAAAAGATACCTCTTTATGGTTGTTTATAAGTTTTCAGGTGAAAACTTTGTAGGTGGATTATATATTTGTCATGTGAAATAAATTAAACATTATACATAAAGGATTAAATTAATCGATAAAATAAATCTTTTAGAAAATTTAATTTAATTGATTGGTGTTGGTAATTCTAACATGCAGAGTTAAATAAGATGTAATTATAGATTTTGAAAATAAAATCGAGGAGTGCAATTACAGATTTTCAGTGCAATAGTTTATAATTTATTATGATATGATAATTCATTCTTTTTTTAATTAATATCATAATTGGAAACCTCGATTGATAAATCTGTGTTCCTACTGTGTCTGATTAATTAATTAATTTTTGAAAAGAAAAGGAGTAACACGTTTTGTATTAAAACAGAAAAATGTTTACATAATTATGTAGAAAAAACGTTTACATATTTATGGATAAAAACGTTTTACCTATTTATGAAGAAAAACGTTTTTACATATTTATGGGGAAAACGTTTTGTGAATTAATTAATGGAGAAAAACAAATGCTCTTACAAATTCCAACTTCTGTTGAATATTGTGTGTAAAAGAGGATGCTGCTTCTCACCAAAAAAACATACTTTGTCAGACAAAATATTTATTAAGGAATTAGTAGAAGGCATCAACTCTGAATTGCTCGAAATTAAACAAATTTTATGAAAGCTTCAAAAGGTTAGTGGTTTTTTATTTTCGTTTTAGAACCATGATACAATTTGTATGAATTGTATGAACTTACTCAAATATTAGTCTTGGTCAACATTTTGTCATAGATTTTGAATCAGATTTAAAAGAAATTTCTATAAATATTTGTTAGGGCACAAATTTTAGATTAGATTCTTTTCAACAAGAAAAAATTCAATTTCCAAAAATTGATCTAAACCAAATTTTAGATTAGATTCTTTTCAAAAACAAAAAAAAATCCTAAGTTCCAAAAATTGATCTAAACCAATATATAAAAGAAATTTCACTTTCACTCACAATATTTCAATTTTTCAAAGTAAAATACATATTCAAACACAACTTTATATTTCAAAAACTCAACTTTTAAATTTTAACTTCTAAATATATGACCAAACCTGAGTTGGTTAAATTGGTGTTGGATGGGACAAGTAAAGCTAGCTACTGTACGACATACAAATTGAAATGGTCCCCCAAAAAATGCATTTTTTGTCTTTCTGCTTTATATTCGACTTTTTCTGTATTTCATTTCAGTATACTATAAATTGTCGTCTCATATTACTATTGCACATGTTGAGAGAGTCGCATGCATGTGTCTTTTGCGAATAAACAATAACTATATATCAAGTAAATTTTCACAAGTGAGATTTTAAAAATATAAAATATACACAGATCTTATCACTATCTCGGAGAGATAGACAAGCTATTTCTTGAAGACTCTCGACTCAAGTATTACAAATTCCGATATAAAAAGAGAAAAATAGTGAAGAAAATATGATAATTAATCAGCCACAAAAATGATAATCAATTACAAAATAATGTGGTAATCAAAATATAATAAACAACAATGATAGATAAATAAGTTTGCCAATTTTATTTCGGCAAAATAGTTCGGTGGACCCCAATACTTGGTCTGTTTTGTAATATGGATACTAACCCCTCAACTCAATAAAAGTCAACATTTTAAACCATTGACCGGATTTATGTGGCATTAAAATTGCTGACTAGGATATGACGTGTGTAGTCACGCGTGTATGAGTGAGTGAAGCAATATATTTATATTAAAATAATATTAAAATAAAAAAATAAAAAAAAGGCAATCAGCCTTTTTTCCAACTCTTTTAATTTAAAAATATTTTTAAAAATTTAAAAATATTAAATTTAAAAAATAAAATAAAAAAAGCCACCCCACCCCTCACCCCCGTCCAACACCCTCCACCCCACCCTCCCGCACCTCCCACCCCACCCCAGCCCCGTCCAGCACCCCTTGTAGACACCTAATTTTGTTCCTCCCCAAAACCCAATTCACCCATTTTTTACCTCACTATATCATACACCCTCATCCATGAAATTATACCCATACAATAACCAACTCTAAACAAACCCATAACAAATTTTATCTTATCTTAACCATCCTTACCCATTCACTACCCACCTCACCACCCCTTCTACCCCATACCCATTTGCTTACCCCTACCCCTACTCCTCTTTCACGTGATTCCCCCATTTTCCCTTTGAGAAAGAACTACATTCCAAAATAAAGGGGGACCACATAAGCACACTGGAAGGGATTCCTTTTCATCATCATCGACCCATATTCCATCAATAAGAAGACTATATACGGACAAACACCAACAACATTATTTTTCTTCTTCATTCTACACAAAGAACCCCATCATTCTTCCTTTTCCATTACACAATTCTTCATCACGAGCCAGCACAGAATTAAATAGCAGAGAACATCACAACAATACTCATACATCTATATCTAAGCACCCACACCATCATATATTCAAACACCTCCGTCACCGAAAAAGGACTCTCACCGAAGAGAAATTCACACTGTCATACACGCACATAATAATTGAGAATGAGAACAATAGTCAAGAATTAATGGAGATCGAACGAGAGTGATCGAGAAACACACAAAATGAGAGAAAAATAAGAGAGAAAGAGGGAGAGAAATAGTAGAGAGGTCCGTTATGGTGATCGGAGCTCGTTGTAGCTCCGGCAATATCCGAATCGGCGACCAGCACCTCAAAAACGATCAAAACTAGCTTCAAAAAGAGGTCCCGCTCTATTTTTAGATCACGTCTCGCCAGAAACGGTAAGCCAATGATCGGAGGTGACATAATTCAAAACTGTCACAGTCTATTCTGACCTAATCTGATCGAAAAATAACCAAATCAGTTAAAGGGCGTCGTTCGAGGTTGGGATTGCTCGAGTTGCAAGTTCATTGTTTGAGGTTTGACTGATTTTTGGCTCGTTGCTTCATCTTATTCAATCGAACAACACATTGATCCCTAAAGGTCCAGCTTTTAACTCTATTTTTCTTAATTTTCATGTGATTGTGTTTGTGATTTGATATATTTTTTAGTGATTGGTTTCTTGATATGTTTGATGTTGTTTATTCGAATTATTGGAATAACTAACCGTGGTATGAAATTGATATGGCTTGATAGCTAGTTTTCATGTCAAAATTCATGTGTTAAAAGAAATTTGGGATGGGATTAAACGCGATAAAGAATTTGTATTAATTTTGGATCATCAATTTTATTGAATTGTTGGAATTGCAATAAATCGAATCTAGTATGCAAATGCTAAGTCGGATAGGCAAATTTTTATGAATGGTGTTTTGTTAAATGTTTGAATATGCATGTGAATAGTTCTTTCTAATTTATTACACGAGATTCGAAGATGTATTCATTCACCGAGGAATGCCCCGAGGTCATTTGTACTTAATAGAGGAATGCCCCGACGTATCATGTATGTAAAGGAGGTTCGTGATGAAGGCCCGAGGCATCGGGTAAAGCACTGGAGCATAGTTTAGGATTAATGTAGATTTACTTTTCAGTACTTTTTATTTCGGGTTGTAATAATTGAACTGAACATTATATTTTGGGATTTGTTGCATTTGTAATTATTTATTTAATTGTTGTGTGATTTATATACTTTTAGTGTCGAATTAGCCGATATGCTCCATCAAGTGACCGTGGTCGAACAATGGGATCGAGGGGTGCCTAACACCTTTCGGTCAATAGAATTTCTTAGTCAAAATTTCTGTTCGCGGACCAGTTTTAGAGTCAAACCGTTTTGAAAAAGGATTTCAAAAGGTGACTTGACACACCCAATTTATGTCAAGTGGCGACTCTAAATTTAATTAAAAAATAAATCCTTTTCGAAACAAATTCTTCAGTTTTGTCACTTAATAATAAAATCCCTTTCAAACATAAAATCTATCTTTTTCGGTACAAAAAAAAAAAGAAGTGTGACAATTTGGTGACTCTGCTGGGGATTTTTCAAAATTTGAGCTAATTTTAGAGTTATATCGGCTTTGTTCAAAATTATGGGTGTATAGACATTATTTTTGTTATTGTTCGTATTCATTTTATCTGTGTTGAGTGTCTACGTGCTCTTTGTTTACAATTTTACTTTATGTGTTACCATTTTATATCTGGCATCATGGGCATAACCTAAGTCATTCATTCTGCAACAAGTTTGTAGTACACGTGTTGTACACGACCTCTAGTTGAGTCACCCTTATTTTAGGAGGGGGAGCCGTCGGTGTTATGGAGTGGGTAGAAAGCTCTCGCAGCCACTATCGACCGTACGCACCCCCGAACAGCCTTGTTAGTGAACCCCAGCGTAGGTCATCCTTTAGGTCATGCTTATCTGCATCATATTGAGACCTAACGGGACCCACTTGATCCTTTGTAAGAAACTCACCTTTAAAGCATCCGAACGTGCTAAATGTTGCATCTCTAAGCGTAGCGTGGTCATTTGACAGACCAATTTGGGGAAAATATTTGTTAGAAGTAAACTGTGTAGACAAAAAAGTGTTGAACAAAAAGGAGAAAAAGAAAAGGTGAGTTAAAAAAAGGAGTGTTTCGTAAGTTTTTAGAATTCTTTATGGCTTTCGATTTTTTTTCACAATCCAAAAATTCAAAAGATTTTTTACCTTTCGCACTCATTTGTTCAAAAATAAAAACATCAAAAAGATTTCTCACTTTGTCTCCTTTAGCACGCATTCATAATTCAAAATTTTTAAAAAATATTTTTAGCAGTTTTTATAAAAGAAAATAAAAAATGATAGAAGTTTTGTACATTTCATATAGCGAAAATGCCAAAAAGATTTTTTCTCTTTCATAGTTGTTGGTGTCAGTTTTGTGTGAAGTGTCTAATTGAAAAACCAAAAACATTTTATTTCTCATCGTCCGTCTGTAATCACGTCTCTCAAGTCAAGTGTTAGTTCGTTTTAATCCTTAATTGTCCAATCTGGACGAACTATACACCCCTGATTCTCCTCTTTCGGGAGTGAGATACGTAGGCAGCCTATTATTGGTTCGGGGATCTTATTTAAAAAATCCAAAAAGATTTTCTTCACTCTTCATTTAGAGTAGGTGTTTCATACATGTCTTGAAAAGAAAAATACTAAAAAAAAGAAAAAAAAAAGATTTTCCTCAATAGTCGTAGGTTTCATTTTTGGTTGATCTTATTAAAAAATCCAAAAAGATTTTCTTCACTTTTCACTTAGAGTAGGTATTTCATATACATCTTTAAAAGAAAAGCAAACAAAAAAAGATTTTTCTTTAATAGTTTTAAGTTTCATTTTCGTATGAAATTCAAAATTGAAAACCCCAAAAGATTTTTCTTTTGTAATCATAGGTTTCATTTTGTATAGGAATTTTAAACCTGAAAAATACAAAAAGATTTTCGTCAATTCTTTTGACATTTTGTTATTTTCTTTTCTTTTTTAAAGTTTCAAGAAAAAAAAAAGAAAAAAAGATTTTAATTGGTCATTTTGGCAAAACTTCACGAACTACGCACACCTGATTTGTTACATCTTGTTCAGTTAGTTTAAGGTGGTTGGTTTGTGGCTTCCTGGCTGGTCCTCCATATCACACCAAATCCAATAGAGAGTTAGTTGTATCCAACAAGGATATAGAGAGTGGCATCATGGATAAAATAAAGAGTCAGGAAATTGAGAGTTTAAAGAAAGAGAATTTGAGACTGAGACAACAAATGATGAAAATATACTAAGCTTGGTCCAGTGGGCTGCCTCCACCTCCGTTCCCCACTTTTGACCCTGCAAATACCTTGAGTCTTCCACTAAAATTGCAAAGTCAGTTTCCTTCTATTGTTGATACACCACAACATACCTCAGAATTCATTCCACATCAAATGCACCTCAATACTTCCACCACTCTTTCTTTAGCTCCTCAGTATAAGTCTACCACATTCACAACACCACATTTCGTCTGTGATCATGTTGCTCAATCCTCTACTGGGACTTCCACACTGGCTCGCCCAATGATTGTACGTCCCCATGCTACTAGTGAACCTATATTTAATAATCTTGGTATCATTGTCATACTCTTGAGTCTGCTTTTAAGTTAACTGGACCACCAAAATTTCTTAAAAAGAAGTCCAGTATGCCAAAAGAGTCAGAGAACATGGTTGGAAAAATGAAGAGTGCAAAAAATGCTATGAAAAATTCTCTAGGACCTGCGGGTAAAGAAGATGTTTCATACAAAGACTGGGCCATTCCTCCAAGTGCTAACCTTCCTCCAATCTTTGAGATGTCGAAATTTGAGGAGCAAGATAGAAAGGAGGAATCTGTGAAACATTTGGCACAATATTACAATAAATTAAAGAAAATCAGAGGGAAGAAGAATGAGAAAGATACAGTTGCTACTACAGTTGGAGAACGGGAATATCCAAGAAGACGACGTCATTGTTGCCGTTAGTCTCAAGCCCAAGATCATACCCAAGCTCTCTATAATCTATCCTAAAATTCATTATACTTCATTTCCCCACCTCCATATCTAGTATACTGTGCACAACCATATGTTCAACTCTTTTTTTATTTACAATGGCGTGTGCAACATCCTTAGAGTCATCCTCCAACTCTCCTCCAACTCTACAAACATATCAAAGCCCTTCTAGGCCTAGTTTTCAATTTAAGCCAAACAATGAAATGAGACAGAAGTTGAGGGATAGTTTTACTCCAATTGGAGAATCATATGCTAGTTTATTCCAGATATTGGTACAGTGAGGGATGATCACTTCTCTCCTTGGGTATACTCCTGACGCGTATTCAAGAAGCTTTGATCCTAATGTACGATGTGCCTATAATTCTAATTCTCAAGGTTACAGTATTAAAGATTTTCGTGCTTTGATAAGAGAAATTGAAAAGATGATTCAAGATAAATCAATTATGGTGCAGACTATTGACAGTGGGAAAAGCTCTAGCCATGCTGATATGCAAACCAGTGACTAAGATGTCAGGCTGAGCAATTGAGAAGTCACCCCTCTCCCTACTAGGAAGAGGTCAGGTAGTGTGTTTTGTTTTAATTTCTGTTATTCAAATTATTTCAGGGTTGTAGTTCGGGATCTATCTTCTTTTGTCCCTTTGTCGTTGTATTCAAACCCTTCTATCTTTTATTTCAACTAAATTGAGTGTCCCTTTATGTTTTAAATATGTGTTGTTTGTTAATTTTTTTCTTTATAAAGTTCATTTTATGTTGATTCTAGTGATATGACATGCTTGCGGAATTTTCAGTCAAATCTTAAAACCTAATTTAACCATGAAATGTTGAATTGGAAGGCTAAAGTTAGAAGAAGAGAGAATATGAGAAAATAGATGGAGTGCTGAGACATTTGGTGACAAGTTAAGTCAATTATTTTGAGAATCACTAGAACAACTTGGTCATTGATCGAAAGGCAGGTCCCAATTAGGTCAAATAGTGAATGTGTGATCCCTATATCAAAAGAAACAAGAAGATAATCAGCTCCACAAAAGCATAGATCATTCGATGTGAGGAATGTACAACAAAGATGGAGTTGTATGTTTGACAAATGTAGAAGAAGAAGTGGCACACATGCTCAATCGAAGTTACTGTTGTAAAAAAATATCACAAATGATCATCATCTGTCACTTTCATATTGCATGATATGTACTTGCATTTTTAAGGATTGATAGGACGAAGGCATTTCATTCTGCTATCCAAACATCGTGTCATCCTTTGTTTACCCCATTTGAGATTTAGTCTTATTTTCTTTCATACCTCTCTTTTGGAATCAATATAGTCAGCAAAGCTCAAAAGAAAAGTGTCGAACAAAACAATAGAGTCAGAAAAAGTTTAAAAAAAAAGAAGAAAAAAAAAGTGTTAAGACAAATAGAGTCAGAAAAATCCAAAGAGAAAAAGAGTCAACAAAAGAAAAATTAGAATCAAGTGAAAGAACAAGCTGCCAGAACTACTCATGACCTAATTCTCCTCTGTCGGAGGTGAGATACGTAGGCTGGCCTACTATAGGCTTGGTCCAATCAAATAAACAGTTTGATAATTGCCCAGTCAAAAAAAACAGGGGCATGAGTTAATCTTCATTGTTTGAGTCGATTCCAAAAGTTGTAAGTCCCACCCCACTTCAAGTGTCGTTTGAGCCTCATGCCATTCTCTCTTTCTAACCCTATCCAAAATCCTAGTTACAACCAAAGAAAGACCTATAGACCAATCTTTGAGAATGCTAAGTCTAAGCATGCAATGGATGTGATGACGCATTTTGAGAACTACTTGTCTTTCTCAACATAAGGAATCATGAGAGAAATAAAAATGAGAGAGTCTTATTGTTGAAAACTCTCACGGGTACCATAAGACGACGGTGAGTTGAGAGAAATAAAAATAAGAGAGTCTCATTAAAAAACCCTCACAGACATCATAAGGCAATGGTGAACTGAGAAAAAAAATGAAAGAGGCTTGTTGGTGAAAGCCCTTCAAGGTGTCACTAGCCGAATGAGGTCTTAAATGTAATTGACCTAAGGAAACAACTTAGTTTCAAGGCCATTAACTCAACAACAATTGGTAGAAAGTTTGGATGGAAAGATCAGGCAGCTTAATCCAAAATGCATGGCATAATCATTAGAGTTGACTGTCATTTCTAGATAAATTTTTCACTTCTTTGTTTTAAATGGGGACATTCATTGTCTTTTCTTTATTCTCTTTATTTTTATTTTGTTTTCTTGAGTCAGATGTCCAAATAAAAGTCATTGTCATTTTTCTCTTGTCTTTGAGTCAAGTCCATATCAAAACAAGTGAGAAAAGATTTAAAAATAGGCTACCAGCTTCTTCAATTGCACAAAGAAAGACAAAAGGCCAACAAATAAAAAGACATGATTGTGAGCCGAAATAAGGCATGCAAAAAGTTTTGTTAACAACAAGTCTAGGAACTTATGGAAATATCAAGGTTCAAAGGGTTTATTTGAGAAGCATGACAAAGCAGAAATACTATATTTGTTTCAGAGTCACTCTTAGTAATCTGAGTTTGGATCAATGATGCAGCAAGTCAATGACATATGATAATGGTTGAAAGAAAGATTAAATGTGACGGGGGCAAGAACAATTGCCACAAAAGCCAAAGCCACAAACCAGCCACCATATTTTTAAACTCATAAGTTTTCTTTGTATGAAACAGGAATACAAGTTATCTTCAAATCAAGGACTTTGGGGTCTAAATATCAAAAGCTGCAATGCCTCACTTCTGCAAATGCAAGTGGCAGTGTTGCTGCATAGATTTGGTAATTAAAACCATGGTAATTCAAGTGATATTTGCAAGGAGACGCACTTTCTTTTTTGGGCGATTCAAGTGGCATTCGTAAGGAGACGCATTTCCTTGTCTGGATAATTTAAGTGATATTTGTAAGGAGACTCACTTCCTTGGCTGGGTAATTCAAGCGACATTTGTAAGGAGACGCACTTCCTTGTTTAGACAATTTAAGCAACATTTGTAAGGAGACACACTTCCTTATTTTAGTAATTCAAGAAACATTGGTAAGGAGATGCACTTTCTTATTTTGGTAATTCAAGCGGCATTGGTAAGGAGACACACATCTTTGTTTTGGTAATTCAAGAGGCATTGGTAAGGAGACGCATGTCCTTGTTTTGGTAATTCAAGAGGCATTGGTAAGGAGATACACTTCCTTATTTTGGTAATTCAAGCGGCATTGGTAAGGAGACGCACATCCTTGTTTTGATAATTCAAGAGGCATTGGTAAGAAGACGCACTTCCTTGTTTTGGTAATTCAAGAGGCATTGGTAAGGAGATGTACTTCCTTGTTTTGGTAATTTAAGAGGCATTGGTAAGAAGACACACTTTCTTGTTTTGGTAATTCAAGAGGCATTGGTAAAGATACGGACGTCCTTGTTTTGGGAATTCAAGAGACATTGGTAAGGTGATGCACTTCCTTGTTTTGGTAATTCAAGCAGCATTGGTAAGGAGACACACGTCCTTGTTTTGATAATTCAAGAGGCATTGGTAAGAAGGTGCACTTCCTTATTTTGGTAATTCAAGAGGCATTGGTAAGGAGATGCACTTCCTTGTTTTGGTAATTCAACAGGCATTGGTAAGGAGATGCACTTCCTTGTTTTGGTAATTCAAGAGGCATTAATAAGGAATTGCACTTCCTTGTTTTAGTAATTTAAGAGGCATTGGTAAGGAGACGTGCTTTCTTTTTTGGTAATTTAAGAAGCATTGTTAAGGAGATACACTTTCTTTTTTTAGTAATTCAACCAGCATTGGTAAGGAGACGCACTTCCCTGATTTGGTAATTCAAGCAGCATTGGTAAGGAGACGCACTTCCTTGTTTGATAATTCAAGCGGTATTTGTAAGGAGACGCACTTCCTTGTTTTGGTAATTCAGGCAGTATGGGTAAGGAGACACACTTTCTTGTTTTGGAAATTCAAGCGGCATTTGGAAGGAGACACACTTTCTAGTCAGAATTTCTCACTTTAATTCTTAGGAGACGCACTTCCTAGTCTTGGTCATTCAATTTTATTCTCAAGAGATGCATTTCTTGGTTAGAGTCTTGATTCATCATTGCAACATGCAAACAGATATGATCTGACTTTCCCAAAAGTCTTCTGATGATAAACTAGGGCCAAATTTAATTTCTATTTTTGGAACTTTACTTTTCTGGCAAACGGAATTTCTCTTTACAATAATTATGTTTGGAATAATTTTCTTTCTAGTTTTGATGTGATTTCAGGAGCCCACCTGAAGAACAGGGAGAATAAATAGAAAGCCAAGCAATAAAGTGAAGAAGTTGAAAGTCAAGCAACAAGGTAAAGAAGTTGAAAACAAAGCAATAAGGTGAAAAGTTGAAAGTCAACAGATTAAAAAATAGCAAGTCAAGAACCCTCCTGAAGAACAGGGTGAAAAAATTAAAAACCAAGCAACAAGTGATGAAATTGCCAGTCGGGAGCTTGCCCAAAAAATAGAGTGATGAAATTGTAAGTCAGGAGCTTGCCTAAAGAACAGGGTAAAGAAATTGAAAACCAAGCATCAATTGATGGAATTGCAAGTCGGGAGCTCGCCCGAAAAACAGAGTGATGAAATTGCAAGTCAGGAGCCCGCCTGAAGAATAAGGTGATAAAATTCAAGTCAAGAGTCCAAAAGAAATTGCATAGAAAGGATTTTTGTAATTTCATATATGTTTTAACTCATAATTTTCATTTTTATGCGATAATAGAGTTGCGGACCGGAACGTCGACGGGACCTCACTCGACTCTACAACTTGGTGTAGTCCATCTCCCTCCAATCCTTTGAGACACCTGTCACTTGGTTCCCTTGTAACTTGGGTAGATAGGATGTCCTAAGTCCAACTCGGTTGTCCTTGGAATAACGGACGGGATAAAATTTTGTATCATTGTCTACTTCTTTGTCTAAAAATACTTCATGTTTACATTCAAAGGGGGCATGATGTAGACACCTAATTTTGTCCCTCCCAAAACTCAATTCACCCGTTTTTTACCTCACTTTATCATACACCCTCATCCATGAAATTATACCCACACAATAACCAACTCTAAACAAACCCATAACAAATTTTATCTTATCTTAACCATCCTTACCCATTCACTACCCACCTTACCACCCCTTCTACCCCATACCCACGTGCTAACCCCTAAAACTACTCCCCTTTCACGTGATTTCCTCATTTTTCCTTTGAGAAAGGACTACATTCAAAAATAAAGGGGGACCACATAAGCACAATGGGGGATGATTTCTTTTCATCATCATAGACCCATATTCCATCAACAAGAAGACCATACACGGAAAAACACCAACAATATCATTTTTCTTCTCCATTTTACACAAAGAACCCATCATTCTTCCTTTTCCATTACACAATTCTTCATCACGGGCCAACACAGAATTAAATAGAAGAGAACATCACAACAATATTCATACATCACAAATCCAAGCACCCACATCATCATATATTCAAACACCTCCATCACCGAAAAAGAACTCTTACCGAAGAGAAATTCACACTGCCATACATGCACATAATAATTAAGAACGAGAAAAATAGTCGAGAATTGAAGGAGATCGAACGAGAGTGATCGGAAAACATACAAAATAAGAGAGAAAGAGGGAGAGAAACAGTAGAGAGGTCCGTTCTGGTGACTGAAGCTCGCTGTAGCTCCGACAACATCCAAATCGGCGACCAACACCTTAAAAATGACGAAAACTAGCTCCAAAAAGAGGTCCCGCTCTATTTTCAGATCGTGTCTCACCGAAAACGGTAAGCCAGCGACCGAAGGTGACATAATTCGAAACTGTCATAGTCTATTTTGACCTAATCTGATAAAAAATGACCAAATCTGTTAAAGGGCGTCGTTCAAGGTTGGGATTGCTCGAGTTGCGAGTTTATCGTTTAAGGTTTGACTGGTTCTTGAACCGTTGCTTCATCTTATTCAATCGAATAACACATTGATCCCGAAAGGTCCAACTTTTAAATCTATTTTTCTTAATTTTCATGTGACTGTGTTTGTGATTTGATATCTTTTTTAGTGATTGGTTGCTTGATATGTTTGATGTTGTTTATTTGAATTATTGGAATAACTAATCGTGGTATGAAATTGATGTTGATATGGCTTGATAGCTAGTTTTCATGTCAAAATTCATATGTTAAAAGAAATTTGGGATGGGATTAAACGCGATAAAGTGAATTTGTATTAATTTTGGATCATCAATTTTATTGAATTGTTGGAATTGCGATAAATCGAATGTAGTAGGCAAATGCTAAGTCGGGTAGGTAAATTTTTAGGAAAGGTGTTTTGTTGAATGTTTGAATGTGCGTGTGAATAGTTCTTTCTACTTTATTACACGAGATTCAAAGATGTATTCATTCACCGAGGAATGTCCCGAGGTCATTTGTACTTAATTCAGGAATGCCCCGACATATCATGACGCAAAGAAGGTTCGTGATGAAGGTCCGAGGCATCGGGTAAAGCACTGGAGCGTAGTTTAGGATTAATGTAGATTTACTTTTCAGTACTTTTTATTTCGGGTTGTAATAATTGGACTGAACATTATTTTTTGGGATTTGTTGCATTTGTAATTATTTGTTTAATTGATTTGTGGTTTATACACTTTTAGTGTCAAATTAGCCGATATACTCCACCAAGCTACCATGGTCGAACCACGGGATCGAGGGGTGCCTAACACCTTTTCTTCGGTCAACAGAATTCCTTAGTCGAAATCTCTGTTCGCGGATCAGTTTTAGAGTCAAACTGTTTTAAAAAAGAATTTCAAAAGGTTACTTGGTACACCCAATTTATGCCAAGTGGTGACTCTGAATTTAATTGAAAATAAATCCTTTCCGAAACAAATTCTTCATTTTTGTCACTTAATAATAAAATCCCTTTCAAACATAAAATCTATCTTTTTCGGTAAAAAGGGGGTGTGACACCCCTTACCCCACCCTAACTCCACCTAGCACCCCTACCTCACCCTAACCCCACCCAGCACCCCCACCCCACCCCCAGCCCCGTCCAACACCCTTACTCTACCCCAACCCCGTCCAGAACCCCCCACTTCACTCCAGCCCCTTCCAACATCCCCGACCCCACCCCCAGCCCCGTCCAGTATCCCCCACCCAGTCCCTCACCCTAGCCGCTTCCCCAGCACCACCTTCACTTTTTATTTTATTTTTTTAATTTTTTCTCTCAATTCAAATCTTTTCATATATATTTTTTTAATTAACATTTAAATTTGAAATCTTTTCACATTTTTTGGAATTAAAATTTAAATTTGAATTGAAAGTGAGTGATAGTGGATATTGAAAAATTAGCGAATCTCATGAATAATCTTGAAAAAACTTAAAGTTTTTGTGAATTTGTTAAAGATATTCAAATTTAAAATTCGAAAATTCATTATGTTTGTCTATATGAATTTATAGTTAAAAATTTAAATTAGTTGGAGAAGAATTTTAATTATTTGGAATGAATTTGATGTTTAATTTGTGAGCAAAAATAAAAACATGATTATTTAAATTTTCTAAAATTTATAATTTTTTAATTTAATTTAATTTATTTTAATATTTAATTTTTTATGTAGCATTTTAAAAATGACATGAAATTTAATGCTATACCTAAAAATGACATGGAAGCTGACATGGCAGCTGATGTGGGGCGAGTGTGTTACACGCACGAAAATAGTGTTTAAAATATTATTTTTTACTGGGTTAAGGGTCCAGATAACAAACATGTAAGTAGGAGTATCCACATTACAAAACGGACATAGTACAAGGGTCCATCGAGCCATTTTGCCTTTTATTTCAGACATAATCCTGAAATATTTCACAATTTTATTTCAAACTTAATTCTAAAGTATTTCACGTTATCCTGTGGAACGATATGATTTGATTGGTGGAATGGGATAGAAAAGGACATTTTTGTAAAATTATTTTATGTCACCTTTTATATGAAATAATTTATCCCTTATCATTTATACTAAAATAGTGAAATGAAGTAATTTTATTCCACCAAATAAATGACCCCCAGAGTCGTTTGGTTGTTTGGAATGAGATAAATAAGGATGTTTTATGAGATTATTTTATCTCATCTTTTATATGATATAATTTATCCCTTACCATTTATATTAAAATAGTGAGATAAACTAAGTTTATGAGATATCTCAGGATTATTAAACTTATCCCACCAAATAAATGTTCCAAGAGTCATTTGGTTAGAAGGTAAGTTATAGGGATTAATTAGTACAACAACAACAACAATAAACCTAGCATATTCTTACACAGTCTATACCACTACCTCTACAGAGGTAGAGAGGCTATTTTCGATAGACCCGCGGCTCAAAATAAAAGGCAGTATACACAAGCGTCAAAAGCATAGAACACGATAAAATAACATAGGTACGATATTCACAAAAATATGTACATTGTCAAACAAAGGACACCAAAGTTCACCTAAATTCTGACTATGACTCAACCATACCCTTAGCCTTCTATCCTAATGTTTTTCCTCCATATCTTCTTATCTAGGGTCATGTCCTCAGTCAGCTGTAACTGCTCCATGTCCGTTTAATCAATTCTCTCCAGTATTTCTTCGGCCTAACCCTACCCCGTTTAAAACCTTCCAAGGACAACCTCTCATACCTACGAACTAGGGCATCCGTGCCTCTCCTCATCACATGATCAAACTATCTCAACCTTACTTCCCGCATTTTACCCTCCACTGACACCACTCCCACTTTATCCCAAATAATTTTATTCCTAACCCTGCCAGCTCTTATGCATCCACATATCCAACGCAACATCCTCATTTCTTCCACCTTCAACTTTTGGATATGCAAATTCTTAACTGGCCAACAATCTGCTCTATACAACATGGCAGGCCGGACTGTAACTCTATAGAATTTGCCTTTCAGCTTAGGGGGCACCTTCTTATCATATAAAATTCCGGAAGCGAGCCTCCATTTTATCCAACCTGCCCCAATACGGTGAGAGACATCCTCGTCTATCTCTTAATTTCCCTGAATCATAGACCCGAGATACTTAAAACTATCCCTCTTGTAAACCGCCTGAGAGTCCAACTTCACTATCACCTCCTCCTCTTACCTAGAGTCACTAAACTTGTACTCTAAGTACTCTGTCTTAGACCTACTCAACTTAAAACCTTTAGACTCCAGGGTTTGTCTCCAAACCTCCAGCTTATCATTAACCCTTTGTCGCGACTCATCAATCAAAACTATATCATCTGCGAAAAGCAGGCACCTCACATTGTATATTCCATGTCAATACATCCATCACCAAAGCGAATAAAAACGAAATAAGAGTTGATCAGTGGTGTAACCCTGTCAAGATCGGAAAATGCTCAGAATCTCCTCCCACTGTCCTTACCCGGGTCTTTTCTCCCTCATACATGCCCTTAATCGCTCTACTGTACGCCACAGGGACTCCCTCGCCTCCAAACATCTCTAAAGAACCTCCCTAAGGACCTTGTCATACGCCTTTTCCAAGTCAATAAAGACTATGTGAAGATCCCTCTTCCTCTTTCTATACTGCTCTACTAGTCTCCGCACAAGGTGAATTGCCTCAGTCGTGGAGCGACCAGGCATAAAACCAAATTGATTCTCCAAAATAGAAACAATCTTCCTCAACCTCTGCTCCACCACCCTCTCCCAAATCTTCATCGTGTGACTCAACAACTTAATACCCCGGTAGTTGTTACAACTCTGAATTTCACCCTTGTTCTTATATAAAGAAATCATGGTGCTCCATCTCCACGCCTCAGGCATCTTGGCTGACTTGAAAATATAAGGAAATCATGGTGCTCCATGTCGCCCTGCCCCTTCGCATCTTGCGAATAGCCTCACTGACCTCATCTACCTTAAAACGCCGATAAAAGCTAAAGTCGCGACACTCCTTGAAATGCTCCAATTCCCCTAACACCACACCTCTATCCCCCTCTCATTCAAGAGCCTATGAAAATAGGACAACCATCTTTTCTTAATGAGGTCGTCTTCCACCAAAACTCTGTCACCTTCCTTTTAATGCACTTAACCTGGTCTAGATCACGACCCTTTCGTTCCCTAACCTTGGTAAGCCTAAACATCTTCTTCTCCCCATCTTTCTCCTCTAACCCCTTATACAAACTCTCAAATATTGTTGTCTCAGTAGCCGTGACTACTAACTTAGCCTCCTTTTTTGCTAACTTGTACTCCTCTCTGCTCACCCGCTTCTCATCTTAATCCTTAATTTCCACTAACTTAGCGTATGGCGCCTTCTTCTTCTCGACCTTTTCCTTAACATCTTCATTTCACTACCAATCTCCCTGATACTTGCCAGACCCACCCCTCAAAACACCCAACACCTCTCTAGCAGACTCCCTGATGTAACTAGTAGTCCTATCCCACATACTATCCACGTCCCCCCTACACTCCCATACCCCCATCCCCTCCAACTTCGCCCATATCTCCAAAGCACTAACCAAAGTCAGGTTGCCCCACCTAACCCTAGGCCTACCCTTCTCACCCTGCCTCATCTTGCCCTTCTTAATAACCAAGTCCATCACCAGGAATCTATGATGGGTCACAAGACTCTCACCCGGGATTACCTTACAATCTCTACACAATGCTCTATCCCCCTTTCCAAGCAGCAAAAAGTCAATCTGAGTCTTGGCTATCCTACTACGGAAAGTAACTAAGTGTCCTTCCTTCTTCGAAAAGCTAGAATTCACTACCACCAACCCAAAGGCCCTGGAAAAATCCAAAAAAGCAGCTTCTTCATCATTCCCAACACCTAAAGCCCCCATGCACATCATCGTACCCTAACGGTAAAGACCCTATGCGCCCGTTGAAATCCCCACCTATAAAAATCTTCTTCGAACTAGGCACACCTCTAACCACCTCATCCAAAACCTCCCAAAAACTCTTTTTCTCATCCTCATCCAAGCCCACCTGTGGCGCATACACAATACAGATGTACAAAGTAAAACCCCCTAAGACCAACTTAATAGTCATAATCCTATCACTAACCCTGTTAACCTTCACTACTTACTCCCTAAGCTCTTCGTCCACTAAGATACCTACGTCATTCCTACGCCTATCACTACCTGAATACCACAATTTATATCCATCTACATCCCTAGCCTTGGAACCTACCCACTTGGTCTCCTGGACACACGCAATATTAATCTTTCTCTTCCTAAGAATCTTAACTAGCTCTATCGACTTTCCCTGCAGGGTCCCAATGTTCCACGACCCTACCCTCAAACTATCACCTCTCTTATCCCCTCCCTTAATACCTCACACTCTTTATCTCCGACCTACCCCAACACCAGCCTCCGATCTTACCCCCAGCCCCCCATAACCCCCAGGACTCTCCGGACATGACCCTAATCCACTATAAGCCACCCAAGACACTACTCAACATCAAGTACAGCGAAGGCTAAAAACAACAATAAGTTAATAACACAAAAGGCACATGCAAAGCACAAAATGCAACCAATATTTAAACACAACAGATGCTAGTAGAATAAAGAAACAAATAAATAAAGGACAACAGGAAACAAAGGTACAAAAACAGCACAACAGTAACAAGCACGTGCAGAGCACAGAAAACCCCCCAAAATTCAAAGAACAACTAATACTAGTCACCAAATTGACAAACAGGATAAACCGCACAAAAATTCAGGCCGTAACGATACCAAAAATAACGTGATAAAATACAGTTCAAGGATAGAATTCATCGAAAATACAAAATTGATTCGCCGGAATCCTGTCGACTGGTAGAGTCGCCGGGACAGATTTGTTCAGTTCTCATCCGCCACCGTCAAATCCGTCGCCCGTTGGGGTGGTTCGCCTACGTCGTCGCCGCTGGTTTCTACTTCCTTCTCGTCTTTTTTTTTTTTTTTATATGCTTACACTACCGGAGCTGCTTCCCCTACTATCGTCGCCGGAGTAGAAAACATCGTAAGTTCACTCCGCAGACGAGAGCACAGTGGCTGGCAGTTTTGAAAAAGATAAGAGTGGGGAAGGAAGGGAAGACCAGGAAAGGGTATGGGAGAGAGAGAGAAGGGGAGTATTTCACTTACCTGTCTCCGAAAATAGCCTCACCAGAATCGGGCCCAGTCACGTCAAGAAAGACGTTGAAAATGGAGCGTTAGATGAGAACGTTAGTAGATAGAGAGAGAGAGTGCGTTCAAATCACCAATAGGGATTAATTAGTAACGTAAATATTAGTTATATAGGAAATAGATACTCCTTTATTTTAAAATTTGCTTAAAGAAATATTTCTTTCCTAATTGGACAAGTTTTAGTTACAACATTATTCATGACATATTTAGTACTACAAAATGAGAAGACGCAAAAGACAGATCCATCTTGTTGAGCGTGGGTCCATAAAAATTAAATAGTTTTTTTTCTGAAATCTTATTAATTTATCTATTAAAATATTCACTAAATATGTACAAGTATTTGATGTAAATCCACTTATTATCGTACACTCATTATTTTTTATTTTATGTGACAGTATTTGATTTAACACAAAAAATTTTAAAAAAAATACTAAAACAAGTATTTATAAATCAATGTATTAAGAATAAACTAAAATTTTTATCGTTAAATTGTTTCCCACTATATAAAGGTTACATTCCTTGAGAATGGCTAAAAAAAATGCTTTATATACATTAAAATCAATAAACTATATAGCTAGTAAC
This sequence comes from Capsicum annuum, assembly GCF_002878395.1. Classification (NCBI taxonomy): domain Eukaryota; kingdom Viridiplantae; phylum Streptophyta; class Magnoliopsida; order Solanales; family Solanaceae; genus Capsicum; species Capsicum annuum. The sequence goes on from NC_061116.1 coordinate 18,960,462, forward strand.
TTTCAAATGAAAAGGACACAAGTTGCAGTAGAGATTCAAAAAGATAAGATAAGATAATGAAAAGGACTGAGGTTTCAGAATCTTCCGTACTATATAGCTAGTAACTTTCACCTCTATAGACTATACAATAGTGAAGAAAAAGACGTTCAAAGTTCATGCAAAAATCTACCAGTCTTGTCAATCATCTCTTACTGGACCAGATGATTTTTTCCAGTAGAAGATAATCTAAAGAGTCACTAAGTTAATTAATTAATTTCTCTTTTTTTTTTGCGGGAATATTCGTGGGTAGAATTTATTTTATGTAACGATTGTTATTTGTTAACATCATATTATTTTAAAATTGTAAGAGGTTGTTTGGTAAATGGAATAAGATCAATAAAATATAGATAAAAATGGATCGGGATTAACTTTAGAATAACTTACGTAAATAACAAACATTAAGGTGCTAATAAGTTTTTATCATAATTTTTTCTAATTACTTAATATACCACTTTTTACGTTTTTAATACATATATTTGGTCTTGATACATATGCGTTTTGATACATTTGAAATAAAAATTGTTAGTTTAATAAGAAAATAACAAAATCTCCTTAAATTGGAGGGGGGAGGGGCGGAGTAAATCACGTTTAATTAGTTTTGAAAGCAAAATAAACATAAAATTAACAGAAAATCAAAATATTCATCTCTTCAAATAATACTCGATTGAAAACTGCAATTTTAACACAAATTCTTCATCATTTTTTTTTTATTCTTCATTTCAATTGCACTTCGAATATGGTAACAAAAGTTTAAAATTTTCAATTGATATATATATATATATATATATATATATATATATATATGACAGTTTGCTAAGATCTGAACACTTTTGATACTTTTATTAACTGATATTTTTGATACATTATTGTTCCTAGTTAAGTGTTTTTGATAATCTATTGTTTGTACTGATATTTACTGCATCTGTCAGGTTTGATACATTTCAAGTATGATACGTGAATTTGATACATTTGTTTGCATATTTTGATACAATTGAAACATTATGATAGCAAGGTTTCACTGCCATGTGTTCACACAATTTTTTTTTAATACATTTTGATATATGAGGAAGGAGAGCCTTAGAGTAACTGGTAAAGATGTTGTCATGTGATCAGGAGGTCACGGGTTCAAGCCTTGAAAACAGCCTCTGACAGAAATGCAAGGTAAGACTACATACGATACACCCTTGTGGTGGGGCCCTTTCCCGGAAACCTCGCATATCAATAGCTTTAGTGCACCAGGCTGGCCTTTTTACATTTTGATATATGTATTTGATTCATCTGTTTTGTGGTAATACATTTGACCTTGATACATATAATATTTGGCCTTGATATATATAGTATTTTGCCCTGATACATATCAAAGTATAGTATAATGTTATGTGTCTGGTCAAACTTGTTTAATCTATTTTTACAAAAATTTTCAAACATGTTATCAAAAGTACCCGAAAGAAAATCCGCCCATCAAAATCGAAAAAAAACAAACAAACTGAATGATGGTAAAAATATCGAAATTCATAAAAATATAAATAAAATAAACACAAATAATGTGTTTTGAAATTAAGATAAAGTAATCTTTCTTAAAATCAACTTCAACATTTACTCACCTCTTGAAAAAAAATCAACTAATTGACTTGAATGTCGTTTCGGTAGATGAATGATGGAGATAATTGATTGAAACTCAAATTTGTAGAGAGTTTGTCGATTATTCTGGGGTGGAAAATTTTAAAAATAAAAAGAGAGATTTGGGGCTAAGAAATAGGAGTTTGTGCAATTTTGAAAGTGAAAATATATGTATTAAGGGTAAAAATTCAAAAAGTAGTATATTATGATGTATTTTAAAAGATGTGGGATTTTTAGAAATAATGATGCTTAAGTTTGATTTTTGTGTAATTTCTCCTTACCTTTATTTATGCTTGGTTTAAGATATTAGCTAATTTCGAGTTTATTTAATCACATCATTATACTAAAATTGTGGAATTACTATCGTATATAAAAGATGGAGCAAAATAATTTCATAAGATATTTTAATTCATGGAATATCCTCGTTATCCCATCCCTCTTACGGACAGAGTCATGCAAAAGCTTACGCTATTAGAGGTGTTACAAAAATATCTATGGTTAAACAAATAGCTCCACGAACAAATGAATCGGATCGACTTAAAAAAATAGAAAAGTTTGTAAAATACTTGTGACTAAATTGATAAAAGAGTAAATACATAATTACCCCCTGATCTTGTCCGAGTTTTGCAAAAAGACACCTAAACTTTAACTTCGACCTATTACCCCACAATTTTTTTTATTTCGTTGCAAACACACTATTTTTCGCTGAATCTCAGTCACACCAAGGAAAGTGAAATACACGCGTCAATCAGGTGTTGCCACGTGTCAAATATGTTTAATTTCATACATTTTTATTTTTTTAATATAATTTTTCTTTTTATTTAATTTAACACCCCACCCCACCCCCTCTTTCCCCCACCCCCAATCCAGCACCTCCACCCCCCCATCCAGCACCTCCCCTCCCCACCCCATGCGGCCAGCACCTCCACCTCCACCTCCCTCTCTCTCTCGCCGCCTCACGTCCAGCACTCTCCCCATTCATTTTTTTTTTGTTCAAATCAATTCAAAAGTTAGTTTTATGATTGAATTGAGTTTTAAAGATAGTTAAATGAGCTTTAATAAAGCTTCAATGGAGGAGTTTTTTTTTTTTAAAAAAAAAAGCTTCAATGAAAGAGCTTTAATGATGACATTGTGTTAAAGAGCTTTAATGGTGTTGAAGAAGATATTGTGTTGAAGAAGAAATAGTGGGTAGTTAAATGATACGATTTAATTGCAAAATGAAGCTTTAATGATATAATTTAAAGAAAAAAAAACTTCAATGGAGGAGTTTTAATGGTGGCATTGTGTTGAAGAAAAAAGGGTGAGGTTATGGTGATGATGATGATGTTGTTGTTATGGGTGTAATTAATATTGTTGTTGTTGTAATTGATGTTGTTGTTGTTGTAATTGATGTTCTGTGTTGTAATTGGTGTTGTTGAGTGATGGTGATGAAGAAGAAGTTGCGGAAGGAGTGAGATTGGGAGTAAGAAATAAATTTTAAAAATAAATAAATATTATTTAAAAAAAGAATATAAAGTATATATTAAATTATTTTATACGTGGCAGCTTGTAATTGGTCAAAAAAGTCAAATTTGAGCCCTTTCACACGCCTGTGGAGCATGTGTACATGCAAGGGGTTAAAATGGTGTGTTTGCAATGAAATAAAGAATAATCGTGGGGTAATAAGTCGAAATTAAAATTTAAGTGTCTTTTTGCAAATCTCAAATAAGATCAGGGGATAATTATGTATTTACTCTTGATAAAATAATATCTTTTCATCAAAATTATCTTCTTTTACAGATGCATGCCACAACAAAAACATTTTCTTGCCAATATACAAGATATTAAGGAATTGTCATATGTAAAATCAGATAATTGATAGGGGTCTTTTTCAATAAAAGCAAATAAAAGTGATTATGTGAATTATTCAAGAATATAAAATGAAGATAGCATTATATTTTGAATTATATTTGCAACATAGCCCACATACACTAATGATAACCCTAATGAAAGGTATCACCGAGGTTATAAAAAGTTACTCTCTCTGGTTCATACCATTAAATAAATAGGATATAAATTGAATATCATTTTTTTTTTAATTAGTCTTGAAAATAGAATCAATCAAATTATTCTTGAAAATAGAGAATCATTACTTAAAATGAACTGAAATTTGATCATAATTCAAAGTATAAGTATGACTAATTAACTCTATTTAACTTATCACCTAAAAAATATAAATGGAGGATAAAAATATAAAAGAACTTTTAATAATTTTCTTGAATATTGAATAATTAACTTATTTTAAACTTGAAAATAAGGCACAAAAATTTAATTATTATTGACTAGAGGGAACATATTGTTGCTTCAAATTATATCTTCTGTTTTCAGATGCATCTAAGTAGGGATGAACATGTTATGATATATAATGAATTACCATATTGAATCGAGATTTTTGATAGCGTAATTTCTATATTATGTTATTTGATATGGTATATGGTATACATTTTAATTTTTTGGTGTACGGTACGGTATTTAGTATTTATAATTGACATACCGAAATACCGAAAATCATATCGAAGTATATAGTTACATAAATAACATATATATATATATGTATATATATTATATATGTATGTATATTATATATGTATGTATATTATATATGTATGTATGTATGTATATCTCAAAGCTTAATATGATATCATCCATCAAATATGACATTCAGACTAAGACCAGACATAAGGGTAGACAAGCAACAGACATGCCTCATAGACAACTTGTGGATATCTTACAATAAGATATCTCGAAATAACAGTTATTTTATCTCAGTATTAAATACTTTAAGTTATTATCTTACAGAAAATAATTCAACTAACCGATTTAAATACTATGTTGTTATTAAAAGGCAAATGCAAGGAGTCTTTTAGACATGGATTGAGGTAGTGGAATCAATTAAAAATATCATCCTTTCGAGTCTTTGATGATCTAACATTGCTTGTGGTTTGAAATGTGTATTACTTAATAGCATCTTTAAGTAACTGTATTGGGAATGCAAGGCCTCAGCCTTGCCCTTTCCTTTTCCTGCATACATGCCGAAACAAAAATCGTTAGTTCTTTCGTTTAATAAGTCTACTAAGCTGATCTGCTAGATTATTATCTTTTTCTTTTATGTGTTCTAATCCAATGCTATAAATTGTAGTGACATCTAAAATATTTATCCATCTCCTTTTACTACTATTCTTTTCATTTATTTTTTATAAAATTTTACCATGGCTTCACAATCTGTTTCAGACATAAGAAGAAGGTACTTCAAATCAAGAAAAGCCTTTTAGCAAAGGGATGTTTTTTTATTAATATAGTTCTTTTGGAATATTTTTGAATATGAATTAAGAATAATAAACCTAGCCAAATAGGAATCACCTTCTTCTTCTTCTTCCAGAGAGGGATATTTTTTTTTTACCGTAACGTCCTTTAATGTCACCATTGACATAGCTTGAGCTACGCCGGCACCGGCGCTGGCTTAGAAACACCGGTGACAGGTAAGTGTATGCATTCCCTCTCTCTCTTTCTCCCCGCATTGGTTTTCTCTCTCTTCCCCCTTTTTTTCTCTCTCCTTTCTTTTCGCATCTTTTACTGCTCTTACCGGTGGGATAGCGTTCCCGTTGTCTCAACCTCGGTGAAGTAGTTAGTTTACAACACCAAATGCAGACGACCAGATTTGACTCCGGCGTGTCCAGTTACCCGACTTGGCTTGACCGGATCTGATTCCAGAGACATTCCGGCGAAGCTTTGGAGATAAAATTTTGACGACCAATTTCTGCATCAATTTTTCAGAATCCAACATACCACGCAAGAAAAGAGGACTTGGTCTACACCCAGTGACTTCTAACCTTTGATATCTACTTTTTCTTATTATTTCGTGTCTCTTGACTTGTTTTTAATTTGTGGGATTGACTGATTTCTTGTATTGGGGGCTTGTATTGCTTTCTTATTATTTGTTTTAGTTGTTGTTGGTGTTAGGCCAAATAGTGTGCTTTGTGTGTGCCCTATATTTCCTACTGTGATTTTATTTCTATCTTTGTTGTATTTTTTAGTGGCTGCTACGGGTTGTCGTGTTTACTATTCCTATTTTGATTTCATTTTCTTCGCATCTTGGCTGACTACCTTATTTATGGGTGATGATTTACTTGTTTATTTCTGTATTTCATAATAGTGTTTTACTTATTTATTCTACTTGTCTAATTACCTTATCTGATTACTGGTACCTGATTTACTAGCATATCTACATATTGTGGTAGTATCATTTTCGTTATTGATTGTTGTTTATCAAAACTTGCATTATATTATTGGTTTTGTTGCTTTCTATGTATTATAGATTGTTGTATGTGTCCTTAGCATATAGTGGGCACAAATTCAAGCTCCTTTATTGATTTAATTATAACCAGTATATCCTTTTGGCCTTTTTTTTAGCCCCATTTGTTATCTTTCTTCCTTTCTTTTCATCCTTCTCCCCCTGTTTGCGTAATGGTTGTGATTGGTAATGGTAGAATAGGTTCATGTCATATGTTGGGGTTGGGGGTGGGGTTGGGTGGTGTTGGATCTAGGTTGGGTCTAGGATTGAGTTTGGGGTTAGGGGCTAGGGGTAGTAAGGTTAGGTGGGATAAGAGAGCTTCTAGGTTGTGAGTTGGGTTTGGAACACAGAAACTTTGCAGGGTAAGTCTATAGAATTGGTGAAGATTCTTAGAAAGAGGAGGGTTAGTATAGCGTGTGTCTAGGAAACTAAATAGGTAGGTACTAAGGCGAGAGATATGGATGGATATAAATTGTGGTACTCGGGTAGTGTGAGACATAAAAAAAGGGTAGGTATCTTAGTAGATAAAGAACTTAGAAAGCAGGTGGTAGAGGTTAAGATAGTTAGTGATAGGTTGATGTCTATTAAGTTGGTCATTGGAGGATCTACGGTGAACGTTATTAGTGCCTACGCCCCGCAAGTAGGTTTGGACAATGAGGAGAAGAGAGACTTTTGGGAGGGTTTAGATAAGGTGGTGAGTAGCATCACGAGCTCTGAGAAGCTTGTCATGGGAGGGGATTTCAATGGGAATATTGGGTCTTTATTGAGAGGTTATGATGATGTTCATGGCAGTTTTGGTTTTGGAGAACGGAATGAAGGAGGAGCTTCTCTCTTGGATTTTTCTAGGGCTTTTTTGTTGTGGATAGTGAATTTGAGCTTTCAGTAGAAAGAGAAGCACCTTATTACGTTTCATAGTTCAGTGGCTAAGACTCAAATAAACTTTTTGCTTCTTGGGAAAGGGGATAGAGCACTATGTAAAGATTGTAAAGTCATACCTATCGAGAATCTTTCGACTTAGCATAGGTTGTCAGTGATGGACTTGGTTATCAATAAGTGCAATAAGAAGAGAAGTGTAGAGGCTCGACCCAGGATTAATTAGGGTAGCTTAACGTTGTCTAGTGCTTTGGAAATAGAGGAGAAGTTGAAGAGCAGGGGGCTTGGAAGAGTAGAGGGGGTGTGGATAGTATGTGCGAGACGACTGCCAGTTGCATTAGAGAGACTGATAGAAAGGTGTTGGGTGTCTTTAGAGGTCAATCTAGCAAGCATCGAAGAGACTGGTGGTGGAACGAAGAGGTTAAGAGAAAGGTAGAGTCTAAGAGGGTGGCTTATGCTAAGTTGGTTGAGAGAAAGGATGACCAGGAAAGGCATATGAATAAGGAAGAGTATAAGGTAGCTAAAAGAGAGGCTAAGTTAGTGGTTACGATAGCTAAGACTGCAATTTTTGAGAGCTTGTATACGGCTTTAGAGGAGAAAGATGGAGATAAGAAGTTGTATAGGCTTTCCAAGGACAGGTAACGGAGGGCTCGTGACCTTGACCAAGTGAAGTGCATCAAAGGAGAGGATGACACAGTGTTGGTTAAGGATGCCCTCATTAGGAAGAGGTAACAGTCTTATTTTCATAAACTTTTGAACGTTGAGGGGGACAAAGATTTCGTGTTGGGGACTTGGAGAAATCTGAGGAGTGTCATAATTTTGGTTATTGTTGGCGTATCAAGGTTGAATAGGTTAAGAGAGCTATTCATAGGATGCGGCGGGGTAGGGCGATGGGGCCAGACGAGATTCCAATGGATTTTTGGAAGAGCACTAGCGGGGCAGGTTTGAAATGTTTGACAAAGTTGGTTAACATTAGTTTTAGGGCGGAGAAAATGCTTGAAGTATGGAGGTAGAGTATAATGATTTTAGTGTATAAGAAAAAGAGAGACATCCAGAGTTGCAACAACTATAGAGGTATTAAGTTGTTGAGTCATACTATGAAGGTTTGAGAAAGGGTGGTAGAGATGAGAATGAGAAGAATCGTGATGATCTCTGAGAATTAATTCGGTTTCATGCTTGGTTGCTCGACCACTGAGTCCATTCACCTTATGAGGTTATTAGTGAAGCAATTTCAGGAGAGAAAGAAGGACTTGCACATGGTGTTTATTGATCTCGAGAAGGCATATGACAGAGTTCCCAGAGAGATTTTGTGAAGGTGCTTGGAGGCTAGAGGGGTAACCATGGCGTCCAGTAGGTCAACTCAGGATATGTATGATGGTGCGAAGATTCGTGTGAGGACGGTAGGTGGATATTCAGAGCAGTTCCCATGTTTGATAGGGTTACACCAATGATTGACTCTTTGCCCCTTTTTATTTGCCTTGGTGATGGATGTTTTGACGCGATATATTCAAGGAGAGGTGCCTTGGTGTATGTTATTTGCAGATGATGTGGTACTGATTGGCGAGACTCGGGGTGGAGTTAATGATGTTGACACCTAATTTTTGCCCTCCACGACTAGATTTAATCCTGAGTTTCTTCGATTTTCAAATAAAATCATAACAACTGTTTTATTCAAATAAATGCACTCTAAAATATTTATTTGTGCTAAATTTATCATTTTAGTGAAAATTATATAATTTCGTGTTAACATATACGAGATTGTACAAATGTTGTTATTTAAATGAACATTTTCATCAAAATTGGACTTTTATTGTGATTGAGCTTGAAAACTTATTCAAATGATTAAAATCTTGATTTAAATATAATTTATTCTCAAAAATAATTTATTTTAAAAATATGTGTTCAATTTTATTAAATCAAGAAACTCAAAATTAAATCGGTTTACAATTCATTTCAAATTTTTGATTCAGTTTGATTGATTCATTAAATTTGACCATAATTAAAATTAATTAGACCAAAATTGCAATATAAATTGGTCGATTAATGGTCAATAGGACCAAATAGATGAATTAATTAAATCCCTACTTAATTTGAGTTATATATTAAATAACCCAAAAATAATTCTTCCTCGTTTTAAATTAGGCCAACAACAACCCACCAAAAATTCCCAATTACCAGCCCACCAACCCAATAAAATAACCCGACCCAGACCCCTATTCTCTTAACAGCAAAACAACACCAATTTCAATGGAGAACAGCTCCATCAACGGGAAAAACCCGACTTCAAAAAACAGCTACAAACGACAACCCAACGGCAAAACCTGACTCGATTCCAGTGAATCAACCAGGGTTCAGCCAACCGTACCCGTCCGTTTCCAACTACAACCAACCAGCGACCCGACAGTCTGAACCAGCAAACCCGAACCCAGCTTCCCAAAAATGACCTGATATCAACAAACCGCAAAATCCAAATCCAAAAATCCTTTCAAATTTTGAACGTTTGTACGATTTTCGTACAACACATAACTGTCAAGCCTTATCACCAAATAAAATTCCAAAAAATCAAAATTTACCCCTGGATTCCTCCTCTTCCTCATCGGTTGAGGCCTAGAAATTCAACCCTCGAATTTTCCTATAAAAGGGCTCACTATTGAGCTAAAGAGGGAAGCCTTGAAGGTTGATAAAACCTTTGAGCAAAGAAGTCTCATTTTCTTAGTATAAAAGTTTTTCTCCGTGAAATTCATCGATTAACCGAAGTTTCCGAGTTGACGATGACGCTTTTCGATAGTCGATGGATTCCGACAAATCTCAAGTCTCATTTTTCCGTCCCAAAAAAGGTAAACATATTCTTCCCCTTCTAGTATTATTGCCACTTTCTTGTTCATCTCGTTCTTCGTATTAGTTGCTTCTTAGTTTAGAAATACTATTGCTGGGTTTGTTTACTGTAGCTGGCCTCAAATACCATAGGATTGCGTAAAGAAGATAGGGATTTTAACATGTTGATGTGCTATTAGTTTAGTTTTATGTTTCAGTTTCGGCTTTCTATAGAATTCACTATTTTGATTCTCTGTTGGTAATCCTTAACTTCTTGCTTCTTTAAATTGGCATATATTCTTGGATTACCGTTTCCAGATTATCTTTCATATCATCTGTATTTACTCATCATTATATGTCGTCTGAATTTCCTGTTCAAATCTAATGCTGCAGATTTTAGAGTTTTGCTTCTGCAGTAAACAGTTAAATGTAGTCCTCTATGTTGATATTCGAATGTTTTGGTTAATGGTTTAGTTTCTTCTATGATTATGATTAATAATAGATTCTCGCTTATTTGACCATAATTATAATTCCCTCACCTCTTGAATTCAAATCTCATGACTATGGCCCTAAATTTTTAATAGACATGTGCAACCGGATTGTCTATTAAAGTTATATGATGTTGTTCCGTTAAGAAAGATTGTCTGAAATGCATATATGTCTTTTAAGATTTCTTCTAAAACCTGCATATTGCTCTCCTTCTTTGGAAATATCCCCGTGTCGCATGCTCATCGGTTCATGTCTTAAAATTGTTGTTCTCGTAAAAAATTAATTGAACCATCGATCTTGCATTTAGTAAGCATCATAGTCGACATAGCACATCTTTGATTTTGTGAAAATCTAGCCTGAAGGTCGAGAGTTTTGTTTCCTAGTATAATCATAAAAAATGGATTTTTTTTGCTAGTCATCTTGACTCGTAAATGTTCATTCTTTATTTTATTTTACGCATGTAGAATCGCTTAAAACTTATGGTAGCATCCTTATCCAGGTGACTAAATTTGAAAACCATTAGTGGTTCTTTCAAACAATAAAATAAGATCTGATCTTTTGCATTAGTTTGATTTTGTTGGGATTATTGTAGTCTACATCCTTAGTAAGGAGAGCCTTCATTGGTTGATCTTGGGAATTATCTGGTGATGTGTGGGACTCATGGAACTTATGTTGTGTGTCGTTCATATATCATTTCTTAGAGCCTCTCTCATGGAGTCATTTTTCCCCTCCTATTCTTGTCGGTTTTACTATTTTTCTGTATCTTGGTTTGATTTTGTTAAAATAATGTCTACGATGGGGGAGGTTATTATTTATCTAGTCTACTAAGTATGCGATGTCTTTTGAGCACTTGAGTTCAAAAATTTCGACTTCTACTTGATTTCCTCGTTAAGAATATATTATTTGAATTGTATACAATTTGGGGCCGAAACAAGTGGCTTTTTCCTTGATAGATTGTCTTGCTTTATTTTATTAAGAGGATTTAGGTTGCATGTGTATGCCTATATCTTTATTTCAGTTAAAATTTGTTGAATTTTCTCTCGAAAATCCCATGGCTTGGCCTATTGATATTTTATTTAATGACAATGTTATCTCTTTCACATTTTTGTTTTAACATTCCTAGTGTTTCTGTCACATTTTTATGCCAATGGTTTCAATTAGGTTCTAATCTTTGTCTACACTTGAACATATATTAATTATTGTATTTTTCTACCTGGACTCTTTTTCCTTCCGCATTTTTGTCATGGGTCATTTATTTCCCATCTCTTCGAGGTGATTCATCAAAAGCCCAAAAGAAGTTCCAAAATCGATCTCATGGCATATGGATATAAGGAGTCGAAAGAAGAAGGACAGGTTGAAATCCATTTTTAAAGTGGTGAAAAGACTCAAAAGTCTCATTAATTATTTTATTTATTTACTTATTGTTGTCTTTATTTATTTATTTATTTATTCGTATGCCTTGAAGCCAAAGTTGTAAAGATAATACAGGTAGAGCGGACTTTGGGCCAAAAAGGCTCGAAAACTAGATTAGGATAGGTGAAATGGGTCGAAAGTCAAATTAAACTAGGACAGGTTTCGTTGATTTGGGCCCAAGGCCTAAATCTTTTACTTTCTCCTCCCTTTCCCCTTTTATGTGTTTATTTGCTTATTAGTTTTGTTTAACCATAGTTAAAATCCTTACTAAGTCGCTTAAATTTGTTTTATGCAAGTGTTTTCTAAATCGATCACTTTTCAACAAATCAATCTTTTTTTAAGTTAGTCAAAAGATGTTTTCAAATAGATCGGATAACCACAAGTTAGCGAACGTTTTAGGTTCTTTAAAAACCTTCCTAAAACGTTAATAGGAACTGCTTACTCAGAATCATCGAAACTTAAACGATTTTTCTATTTTGGATTGTTTAGAGTGTCTAATAAAGGTTTTTAAATTCTTTTTCAAAATTAAGTGGCGACTCTCTAAAAGTCGAAATTTTTGCAAAACAAATGATAAGTTGGAGACTTGGAGGGAGATGCTTGAGTCTAAAGGATTTCGGTTAAGTAGAACCAAGATGGAGTACTTGGAGTGTAAGTTCAGTGATATGTCGTAGGAGGTTGGAGTGGTTGTGAAGCTGGACTTTTAGGCCATTGAGAAGAGGGTGAGTTTCAAGTATATAGGGTCTATGATTCAAGACAATGGTATTGACGATGATGTCACGCATCACATTGGGGCAGGATGGTTGAAATGGAGGTTCGCTTCAGGAGTTCTATGTGATAAGAAGGTGCCACCTAAGCTTAAAGGTAAGTTCTATAAAGTGGTAGTTCGGCCAACTATGTTATATGGAGCGGAGTGTTGGCCAGTTAAGAGCTTCAAAAAGTTAAAGGTGGCGGAGATGCAAATATTGCGATGGATATATGGACATACCAGGAAAGATAGGGTGAAGAATGAGATTATTCGAGGGAAGGTGGGAGTTTTCTCGGTGGAGGACAAGATATAAAAAGTAAGGTTACGTTGGTTCGGGCATGTGATGAGGAGAGGCTTTGATGCTTCAGTGTGGAGGTGCGAGACACTAGCTATGGATGGTTTTAAGTGGGGTAGAGGTAGACCGAAGAAATACTGGAGGGAGGTGATTAGGCATGGTATGGAGCAGTTACAGCTTACGGAGGACATGATCCTTGATAGGAAGGTGTGGAGGAAGCGGATTAGGGCAGAGGGTTATGGGGTGGGAGTGCGTTGGTAATAGTAGGGGAGTGTTCTTTTGTGTCTAGAGTTTTTTGTTCGTGGTGTTATGGCTGTAGTATTATCGTGTGGCTATTTTGCATACCATACTAGTTTATATGCATTTATCTTTGGTGTTTGTTATATTGTTCGTTTATTTTGCGTGCCGTGCTAGTTTATATGCACTTATCTTTTGTGCTTGGTATACTGTTATCGGTCCTAAGCCCGAGGTCTATCGAAAACAATCTCTCTACTTCAACTGATGTATGGTATGGTCTACGAACACTCTACCCTCCCCAGACCCCTCTATGTGGGAAAACACAGGGTATGTTGTTGTTTTAGAGTATTTTTGGATTTAGAATGTATTCTATATTTTATTGTTAGTTTTCTTATAAGTCTCGCTTCTAGTTTAGAGATCTTGGTTATTATTTTATCTAATTTTTTTGAATTTTGTTTTTTCTGATTTAAATTGATGTTTACTGGATATAATTCTTCTTACTTACTTCTAATATTTTGGAGTTTTCTCATTAAGCTGAGTAAATACTTTTATCTTTCCTAAACTTTTCTTCTAACCGTACTCTTTTTATGTAATAATGTATTTTAGATCCTACTTATGCTATTCTAGCGTCTATTTGACGTATGTTATGATGAATTTCTTCAGTTTGATCTCCTATGGCTAGCGAAGCCTGAAGTAAACTATAGTATAACTATTTTTGTTCTGTTAAACAATCATATACCGCTCTCTTGAAGAAAAATCAGGCGAAGATAGCTCGAATAGAATAAAATTCGATAATTCACTCAAATGTGATAAAGGAGATAATTGCACATGCAAGGATAGCAAAAAGGTAACAACTTATGAAAAACTGCAAGACTTGTTAGACATAGACGGATTAGAAAAAGAATACACTTTAATAGAAATAAATACAGAACTTTTCCTCTATTCCCACCTTCTTGTAATCTAATAGGTTCTTCTATTGACATTATTTTTCCTCTAGTTTTTATCTTTTCTATGTGTTTTTCTGGGTTTATCCTTTACACTCTATGTCTTAGTAGATTACCCATACTTATTTGTACTCTTTGCATATTAGTGGCTCTCCATTAGTTGTTTTATGCTCATTATTTCATCTAAACTATAGTTTTTGAAGTCCGTGGAATGTATATAAATACCCATGGTATAAGACCTATGGAGACAGAGAAGAGAAGAGAAGAGAGAAAGAACCACTAATATGCAAAGATTACAGATAAGTACGGGTAATCTACCAAGACATAGAGTGTATAGGATAAACCTAGAAGAACACACAGAAAATATAATACCTTGGGACACCAAACAAATTATCTATAAGTTAGAAATAATCAATCCAGAGTACACCATAAAAACATCTATAGAATCTAGTGTTCTTGGGAGAAAACATACTTTGATCTTGATAATTTCACTGCTACATGTAACTAGGGATATGGAAGAAGGGAGTATTGAGTAGGATTTTACAACATATTTTAAAAATAAACATATTCTTGCTCTATTTTATGCTAACCTAACTGTTTAAACTATTATGAAGAATTGTTTAGTTAGTTGGGTACACTTGTGGGTTCCATCGTCACATGACTAAAGTTTCTCCTTTTGTCATTATCATCCATTTGTCGTCCACTTTTATCCCAATTATTCATTTATTTTTGTTATTGTGGTCTGAGTATATTTTTAGCGAGAAGTACCCAGTCTCTAGTAATGAAACAACCTCCGTTATTTGTAACATAAAAGTCTAGACCTAGTACAAAATCTGCTCAAATATTTAAATCTCTTATTAGGATTCCGTCAAGTTTATATGACGGTTTGTAAAAATCACTGCAAGTATTAACAAAACTTATCTTTGCCTTAGGTATATATTGTCTATAAGTATTAAACGTTTCATCCATTCCCCGAAGACTTTACAGGATTAGTTAATATTGGAGCTAAGCCCTACAACTTTGCAAATAAGGTACATAGTTTATTAACCAGTGAAGACCCCAATAGTGGCCTAATTCTCCAACAGAAAAGTGCTCTAGTAAAATTAGAACAATTAAGTATAAATAATTGGTTCAAGATAAAAGAATTTCTAAACGATTATTTCTACTATTGCATAATTAGTGGAAATTCGTTTGATCAAGATTTAGGAAAAAAACTTTTTAACAAATTACTAGGAGCTTTAGGGCGAGAAATAGAAGAAAAATGATCCAAAAGAGACGGGGTGACACAGCACTCAGAGACAAAATGGTCAATAGGACAAAGAATACAACATATAATGGAAGTATTACAAGAAAAATGTATAAATATACGAATACAAAAACAGTTAAAACAAAGTGATATATATATATATATATATATATATATATATATATATATATATATAT
>NC_061116.1:18975803-19010838 GCF_002878395.1 Capsicum annuum
ATTTATTATTTAATTTTTTTATTATATTAACTAGACTCCTAAAATATATGAAACTATTAAAATATATGTTAGGAGAATCAATTAATATTTTTCTTTAGACTGATCAATTAGAAAAATACTCCTAAAAATAAGATAGAAAATTACTCCTAAAATAGGATTCTGTTAAGGAAATACTTCTATAAATATTGAGATGCACATTGGACTAGAGAAGAAATAAAAAACATAATTAATGCTCATCTAACTTGATTCGATGTTTAGATTGGTGGATGTTTAATTTTCTAACTCTCTACTTCTTCACTGTTTTTGTCAATATAATTGAATTCATCTTGTGTGTATATATATCTTCTTTGTTTTCATTCAAGTCATTCTTTAAGGTCAAAATTTTCGCTCAGACAAGAATTATTTTCATCAAAACTGTAGTTTTGTGATCACTATTGTATTATTTTGTTGTGGTTTACAGGTCGTAGATGAATTTACAAGTTGTAGATGAATGTAGGTCGACTTTGAGGAATTTTTTAAGTAAAAGTTAGGTTTAATTATATTGTTTTTATATCTCTATTTTGAGAATTTTTTTTGTGTAAAGATTAAGTTTAGTTTATTTTGATATCTCTATTATCGTATTATTTTGTTATAGTTTAAGGTTGTAGATGAGTGTCGGACAGCTTTGAGAAATTTTTTTGTGTAAAGTATAGATTTAATTATATTATTTTAATGTCTCTATCATTGTATTATCTTATTGCAGTTATAAGTGGTAGATGAATATCGATCGACTTTGACAAAAATTTTTAATAAAGGTTAAATTTAATTAAATAAATTCTTCAAAAGATGTTGAATTTAATTTTTACATTCATCTTTATTATTTAAACAAATATCCTATTTAGTGAAACGTTTGAACTCAATAAAGTGAGGTACACGTGCGTACACCTAAACTTGTAAATAAATAAGAGTGAATGAAGAACTTAGGGCCGTTTTTCAAAAATAACGACTAAGCTCCTCAAAGATGCATTTATTATTATTTGAGGACCTTTTTAGAATTATTTATATTTATTTATAATAATTAATTTTAAAATATTTAAAAGACGTGATGAAAAAATTTATTGCTTCTCAAAATTCTTGCAGTATTGCATAAATTGTGATAATTATTTGAAATGATATAAAAAATACAATAAATATTAATAATTAACAACTTAAAATATTTTTAAAACATATAAAAAATAAAAAGAGGAGCTTAGGGTCTCTTTTAAAAATGAGTACTAAGCTCGTCAAAATTTCAAAATTATTATTAGTTGAGGAGTTTCTACAATAACAACTAAGCTCCTCAAGTTCCACTTGTTAATATTTAAGAATTTTCAAAAAAAACAACCAAGCTCCTCAAAAATCCTACTTATTGTTATTTGAGGATTTTTCTAGAATTACTTATATGAATACTGCTCGTAAGATTAGTTCTATTTGGGGTGCAGTCATCATCCCTGCAAGCGTGATGAAAGCTATTCAGGGCTACTGCAGAAGTTATATTTGGTCTGGTATGAACACTATTACTAAAAAAGCTCTTGTCTCATGGGAGAAGATGTGTTTCCCTAAAGCTGCGGGAGGACTAAACCCGATCAATCTAAAATTGTGGAACAAGGCTGCTATTCTAAAGTTATGTTGGAATATTGAACAAAAGCAAGATAGTTTATGGATCAAGTGGATCCACAGCTATTACATAAAAGGCAATAGACTGAAGGATGTAGTTGTACCAGCACAAGCTTGTTGGATGGTCAAAAAGATACTTAGAACTAAATATGAGTTGCACCTGGCGCAAAATACCCCTAGGGGTAAGCAAAGCATAATCAAAAGTGTGTATTTATAGTTGTTGGATGAACATAGCAAGGTGTTTTGGCAACCTCTAATGTATCAAAACTTGGCTAGAGCTAAAGTTATATTCATCGTTTGGCTACAAGTATAGAATAGGCTCCTTACAGTGGATAGATTGTTGAAGTGGAACAAGCAAGTTGATCCTGTCTGTGTCAGGTGTACACAAGCACATGAAACTAGAAATCACCTGTTTATGGAATACACTGTTTCAATGGTACTCTGGAAGTGAGTAATACACTGGTTAGATGCTACATAACCCATACAAGTAACCTGGAATGCTATGTTGAATTGGATAGTCCAATGAAGTAAGGGAAATACGTCGAAAGCGCAACTGTGGAAATTGTTGTATGTCGAGGTCACTTATGCTATCTGGAAGGAAAGGAATTCGAGGATATTTCAGTAAGTTGAACATAATGTTGAGGATATAGCTAAGAAAATTGCATGTGTATGTTGTGTTAGAGCTACAGGAATGGCACGACGCATACTGGAGGGACGTAGCTATTAGTCTAGATAGGTACTTAGTACTGGCGCTGGGAAACTAGCTGTGTGGGCTACATTTCGGTTTTGTAAAGACATTACTTTAGTGATTAATAAAATCTCAAACTACCAAACAAAAAAGTTTCATTTATTATTATTTGAGGAGTTTCTAAAATGACAACGAAGCTTCTCAAAGTTTAACTTATTAGTATTTAAGGAAATTCAAAAACAACAACCAAACTCCTCAAAATTCTACATATTGTTATTTGAGAAATTTTCTAGAACTACTTATATTTATTTAAAATTTATGTAAATAAATACTAAGCGTTACAATAATTAGTTTAAAAATATTTTAAAGGCATGATGAAAAATCGATTGCTTCTTAAAATTATTGAGGCATTGCATAAATTGAGATAATTATTTGAAAATAATATAAAAAGTACCATAAATACTTGAGAAAATTGAAGAAAAGGTGTCTTTTAAGTCTTGAATGAAGGATTGGTGACATTGACCAACTTAAAGGGTGAAACATAATTAGGAAACTTAATTAAGTTAATTGTGGACTTGATTAATATTTTCAAAACTTTCTAATCTTTTCAAAATTATAAATCAACCCACACCCTTCTCCTCCAAATCAACCATCTCTCTTCTCTCTCTCTCAACAGTCTCTCTCAACTCTCTCCCAACCAACAGTTCTACAAAATTTCTCCCTTCAAGCTCTGGTGATAAATAGCTGGACGAGTTCCTTTTCGACTTTCAACCGTTAATCGACATGAAAAAATAGAGGAACTTGAGCCAACTTCTCCGGCAACAACTTCGAGTTCTTTGTCGTCCCATTTCTTCTTTTAAAGATAAAAAATTATGATTTGAGCCAACTTCTCTTCTAGTATTGGTTAACAATTTTTGTATTTCTTACTTAAATTTGAAATGTAGACTGAATAAAATCCTAATTTCTGGCATTTCTTCTCTACTCTTTCCGGTGAAAAATATAATTTTTTTGTAGTTATTGTAGTTCTTATTGTCGAATTTTTGATTTAATTTGTTGGTGATTTTTGATCACCGTTGATACTCTTAGTGTGTGTGTATTGTGTGGGTGTTACTGGGTTCATTTGTTATTTTTCTTGATAAAAATAGTGTTGCAACAGATAAACCATCTGACGCGACAGATTAACCATCCGATTCAATAGATTAACTATTTGATGCAACAGATTAACCATTTGACACAACATATTTGTAATACTCGTGCTTTTTCTTAGCTTGAAAATCATCTCAAGGATGTTAGAACTTGCTTTGAAATAATAATTCATTCTTATACATGTGGTATTTCCATAATTTTCACTTCCTATCACATGGAAAATTGAATAAGCTTTCCATCGATATATAATGTGCCCAAATCGGACACCCGGACGAAGAGTTAGGTCCTTTTTAGTGAGACAGTGTTTGACCTGAGCCTTCAGCGCGTTGCGGAGATAGCTCAAATTGCAATTGTCAAATTTCAGTATTGCTCCGCGATATTGGTGTGTCGTCCGCGTCACGCCACTATGCAATTTGCCAATTGTCAATTTCCAGTGACACGGCGCGATAATGCCACGTTGCGCCAAGGGCCCAATTCGGGAAATTTTACGGAAAATTTAAATTATGTGTCCAGGGTTAAAAGGGTCAATTCCCTCCCGCATATATAAGCTTCCAAACAGGGGATTTAGCCCTTATTCATCCAAAATATTGATGTTTTTCTCAAATACTCTCAAGAACTCAAGCTAGGGTTTTCATAGAAGGTCCAATTTCAAGAAGGTTTCACCATCAATCTTTACAAAATCACGAACTAAGGTATGCATCTCCTTTCGTCCATGAAGTCCAAGAATCCCTTTTCTAAACTCAAGTTATCGATTTTCTATATGTTTTCATGTTTTGACCGCTCATGTTCATGTTTGATAGATGTGAAATTGGTTTCTACTCCATGATTGTTGATAGTTTCTATGTGGGTTTAATTACTATAGCCATAGATTCATGCAACCCTAAGATTTAAACCCTTGAATGACGAAATTAGAATTGAATAATGATGTTTACATGTACCATGCCTGTCATATGTTTGATTAAATGCCTAGATGAAGGAATATTGTCTAACTAGCATTATATCATGAAATCCCCATGTATGCACAAGATCATGCGTATTACATGTTTGATAAAATGCTCCTATGAAGGTAGTATGTATTATGATGATAGTCAAGTCTTCAAGTAAATCAAGTTATGTCAGTTTCCTTCTATCGAGTCCTGGGGGTACTTGTACCCAAAATATTAGTTATGTGCCTAGATCCATGTCATGTTTTCACGATACTCTCAGTTAAGCTATGAACTCTTAAACTTCAGATAGTCTTATGACTCAGGAAAATTCTCCATGATCTTATGACTCAGTCAGTTTTCAGATATCAGTATTATTCTGTCAGCTACGAAAATTCAATAACTCAGTCCATGCTCAGTCTAGTTCAGTAAATCATGTTCAGTGTCCATTCAAATAGGAGTAGGAATTAGCATCGAGTGAACCCAAGGACGGGGACTCACCTGTTATATGAGGGTGTGATTCCTAGAAGCAATCCTTACGTTCCAGAACTATGTAGCCAGCATAGGTTGAGACATCGTAGCCTACTATATGAGGGTAGATGAGGTGGCTTAACCTATTATGTGAGGGTTCCCACCGTTATCGCTAGAGTTACCTGTTATATGAGGGTTACTCATATGTTGTCCTTACCAGTGGCGCGGTATTGACACCCTTCCAATCAGGGCATAGATTAGACCCCAGCTAAGCTATTATAGCATATTTAGGGCATATCAGTTAGATACTACTTCCCATTGTTTCATGTTACAGAATCAGGACTGTCAGATACAGTCAATCAGTCTCAGTAATAGAACTCAGATAGTTCTTCAGATTTTAGGACTGTCAGATATAGTCAACTCAGATACAGTGCGAAACTCAGATAGTTCCATCAGATTTAGGACTGTCAGATACAGTCACCTATGTTATCAGTGTTATTCAGATATAGTCCTTCATGTTATTAGTCATATCAGTTACTAGCATGTCACGTTGTCAGTATACAGACTCAAAAATCACAAAATCTCATTGTCAGTTACAATTGCGTATTTATGCATGTATTCTCACGTTTATGTTAGACAGCTAGTTAGCATTATTCATGCATGTGAACCATTGCATATAACCTACCTCACATGTATACTCAGTACATATGTGCTGACGCATTCGCGCTATGGTGCTTTCTTTTTATATTACACCATAGGTTTAGAGACACGAGTTCCAGATCAGCAGTAGATTCCAGTTTTAGCAGTTAGAGTAGAAGTGAGTCCTCATCCTTTGAGGACATAATAATTTTCTATTATCTTATTGATTAGCTTATTAGTTGGAGTTAGTTTGGGATATGTCCCATCAACTTCTTATTCAGATTCTTCAGACAGTAGATACTTTTAGACTAGATGCAGACTAGATACAGACTATCATTTTTTAGACTTCAGTTTTCTTTTGGGTATTCTATTACCCCACACAGATGTTATGCTATTCAGTTATGTTCATGATCCAGCCTTATGGCCTTTCAGTGCATGTTTCTACATTATTATGTTATCTTATGCAGTATACAGGTACAAATATCAGTCATGGGTTAGATTGTGGTCCTTCGGTGTCATGAGCACCGTGTAGCGTTCTGGTTCAGCAAATTGGGTTGTTACAAACTTGGTATTAGAGCCTTAGGTTCAACAGAGTCCTAGGAAATCTAAAAGCTGCATCTAGTAGAGTCTTGTACATGGGTGTGTTGCACGCCATATTTATGTGCAAGAGGCTATGAGATATTTTAAGAACAGTTTCCCTTCTTTTAGTTTTCATGTAATGCCTGTGAGCATAATCATAAGTCTGTATCTCAGTCTAATCTGCTTCTTCTCTTTATTTCAGAACATGCCTCCTATGAGAAGAAATTAGTTATCCCCTCAGCCCGAAGAACCTTTGGGCGATCATGTTTCTCATGCGGAGTTCAAGAACATATTTACCACTCTTGCTTAATTAGTCACTGCTCATAATGAATGGCCAACAGTTATTCCGGCCAACCCGGTGGCTAACTCAGTTGCAGCGAGGATTCGGGACTTCACCCAAAGGAATCCTCCAACCTTCCTCGGGTCTAAGGTAGATGAAGACCCTCAGGAATTCTTAGATCAAGTTCAAAAAGTGACAGACACCATGGGGGTGACTACTGTTGAGAGTGCTGAGCTAGCTGTATACTAGTTGCAGGATGTGACTCATGCTTGGTTCAAATAGTGAAAGTCCGAAAGATCAGATGATGTAGGTCCTATAGAGTGGGAGGAGTTTGTCACTCATTCTTAGACAGATTCTTTCCCCAAGAGCTTAGAGAAGCCAAGGTGCTAGAGTTCATCAACCTCAGGCAGGGCAATATGACAGTGAAAGAGTATTCTTTTAAGTTTACTCAATTAGCCAGGTATTTCCCTCATGTGGTTGCAGACAATAGATCTAAGATGAGTAAGTTCACTTCAGGGGTGAACGACAGCATGGTTAATGAGTACAGATCTGCCATGATGAACAGTGACATGACCTTTGCTAGACTTATGACCCATGCTCAGCAGATAGAAGAGCAGAAAATTAAGTAGAGGGAAAAGCAAAATAAGAGAGCGAAGACCGGTAGTTTCAACTTCGCTCAGCCTAAATCAGAAGGAGGAAACCATTCTCAGTTTCGTCCTAAGTTAATAGTTCCAGATCCCTCTACAGCCAGTGCTCCAGTTCCTAAGTTCAGAGAGGGTAACAAAGATAGAGTGCCAGGATCTAAGACCCGGGGTAGTACTAGTAGTGCCCGCACCTATCCTCTTTGCCAGACTTGCGGTAAGCACCATCAGGGTGTGTGTAGAGTAGGTAGTGGCATTTGTTTTGGTTGTGGAAATACAGGCCATAGAGTTAGAGACCGTCCGCAGCCAGGTCCTCAGGGTCAACAGAATTGATATTCAGCTCAGTTCGGTCACCCAAATCAGCAGGGTTCCACTTCCAGTGCTACTGGCAGGCAACGCCCAAATCGTCTCTATGCTATTCAGACTCGACATGATCAAGAAAGTTCTCCTGATGTAGTTACTGGTACATTACAGATCTTTCATATGCATGTTTACACTTTGCTAGATCTAGGAGCTTCCTTGTCTTTTATTACTCATTATATAGCAGTTGTTTTTGGAATTAGTCCCGAAATGCTAGCAGAGCCCTTCACAGTCTCTACCCTAGTGGATAAAACCATCATATCCCGGTGGATATACAGGAACTGTTTAGTTATGATATTTTAGAAAGACACTTCAGCAGACTTAGTCGAATTAGAGATGACTGATTTTGATGTCATTCTTGGCATGGATTGGCTTCATTCCTACTATGCCACAGTCGACTGTAGAAACAAAATAGTTTAGTTTCAGTTCCCGAATGAACCCATCCTAGAGTGGAAGGGTAGTGTATCTGCTTTTAGGGGTCAGCTTGTTTCCTACCTTCGGGCAAGGAAAATGATATCTAAGGGATGTATTTATCATCTAGTTCATGTTAGTGATTCTAGTTTTGAGACTCCTAGTCTTGAATCAGTTCCAGTTGTAAGTGAATATTCAGATGTCTTTCTCGAAGATCTTCCAGGAATTCCTCCCAAAAGAGAAATAGACTTTGGTATTGATCTTCTTTCAGACACTCAGCCTATCTCTATTCCGCCATATATAATGGCACCAGTTGAACTCAAGGAACTAAAAGAACAATTGAAGGATCTCTTAGATAGACCTCAGATCCGGCTATCATCAGCTCAGAGTTAGAGAATGTGACATCTCAAAAACAACTTTCCGTACGTGGTAAGGTCACTTCGAATTTCTAGTCATGTCATTTGGTCTTACCAATGCCCCAGCCATTTTCATGGACTTGATAAACCGCATGTTCAAACAGTACTTGGACATGCTTATCATAGTCTTCATAGATGATATTCTGGTATATTCCCTCACTGAGCGCGATTATGCAGACCATCTCAGGACAGTACTTCAGATTCTCAGAAATCATCAGTTATTCTCCAAATTCAATAAGTGCGAGTTTTGACTAAGATCAGTAGCATTCCATGGCCATATTATTTTTGGTGATTGCATTAGAGTAGATCCTCAAAAGATCGAAGAAGTAAGAAACTGGCCTCGCCCTATTTCTCCATCTGATATCAGGAGTTTCTTGGGTTTGGATGGCTATTACAGATGGTTTGTTGAGGGATTTTCTTCTATTACATCTCCTATGTCCAGATTGACTCAGAAAAAGGTCAAATTTCAGTAAGTAGATTTATGCGAGAAGAGTTTTCAGGAATTGAAGACTCGACTCACCTCAGCTCCAGTTCTAGCTCTTACAGATAGTTCAGAAAATTTTGTATTTTATTGTGATACATCCAGAGTTGGTTTAGGGTTTGTCCTCATGCAGTATGGTAAGGTCATAGCCTACGCCTCCAGACAGCTTAAACCCCATGAGAGGAATTATCCTACTCATGACCTTGAGTTAGCAGCCGTAGTCTTTGCCTTAAAGATTTGGAGGCATTATCTCTATGGAGTTCATGTACACGTCTTCATAGATCATAAGAGCCTTCAGTATGTCTTTTCTCAGAAAGATCTCAATCTTAGTCAGAGAAGGTGGTTAGAGCTCTTGAAAGATTATGACATGAGTTTCCTTTATCATCCGGGCAAGGCCAATGAGTGGCTGATGCTCTCAGTAGACTCTCTATGGATAGTGTTTCTCATGTAGAAAATAGTAAGAAGAAGTTAGCTCAAGAAGTACACCATCTTTCTAGACTAGGCGTTCGCTTAGTCGACTCTTTAGAGGGTGGTGTATGTGTTCAGAGTAGTTCAGAATCATCTCTAGTTTTCAAGGTGAAAGAAAAGCAAGATAAGGATCCTAGCCTTGTCAAGCTAAAAGAGTCAGTTCAGAATCAGAAAACAGAGGTTTTCTCCCAGGGGCGAGATGGCGTCCTTCGTTGCTAGGGTCATCTTTGTGTTCCAGGAATAGATGACATAAGGCAGCGAATTTTTGCAGAAGCGCATGGCGCGCGCTACTCTATTCATCCATGGGCCACTAAGATGCACTACGACTTAAGGGAGATCTATTGGTGGAGTGGGATGAAAAGAGTTATTGCAGAATTTATGGCTAAGTACTCTATGTTTCAGCAAGTTAAGATGGAGCATCAAAAGCCTAGTGGTCCTATGTAGGAGTTCAGTATTCCTACTTGGAAGTGGGACGTTGTAAAAATATACTTCGTGATGGGTTTGCCTCAAACTCGTCGTCAGCATAATTCAGTGTAGGTCATTGTATACAGAATGACCAAATCAACTCTTTTCCTTCCAATTCATACCTCTTATTCAGTCGAGGATTATGCCAAGATCTACATGAAGGAGCTGGTCAGATTGCACGATGTTCCATTATCTATTATCTCAAACATAGGTACCCAGTTCACCTCTCATTTTTGGAAAGAATTCGAAAAGGGTTTTGGTACCCAAGTTTATCTCAGTACAACCTTTCATCCTCAGACAGATAGTCAAGCAGAAAGGACCATTTAGACTTTGGAAGATATGCTAAAGACGCGTGTAATAGATTTCAAGGGTAGTTGGGATGACCACTTGCCTTTGATTGAATTTGCATACAATAATAGCTATCATTCTAGTATTCAGATGGCTCCATTTGAAGCTCTCTATGGTAGGAGATGTAGATCTCTAATCGGTTGGTTCTAAGTTAGTGTGGCCTCAGTCATAGGTCCTGACTTAGTATTCAACGCCTTAGAGAAAGTTCAATTAATTAGAGAAAGACTCCGGGCTGCTATGAGCCGACAAAAGTCTTATATAGATATTCGTAGAAAGGATCTCAAGTTCGATATTGGTGACTATGTCTACCTCAAGATCTCTCCCATGAGAAGAGTGATAAGATTTGGCAAGAAAGGAAAGCTCAGTACCCTATATGTCGGTCCCTTCAAGATTCTCAGTCGATTCGGCAAGGTAGCCTATGAGCTTGAATTGCCTTCAGTTTTAGTCTCAGTTCATCAAGTCTTCCATGTCCCTTTGCTCAAGAAGTGTATAGGTGACCCATCAGTCGTAGTCCTTATTCAGAGCATAGATGTTCAGAATAGCCTCTCTTATGAAGAGTTCCAGTTGAAATTTTAGACTATCAGACTTGTAGATTGAGAAACAAAGAAGTCCCTCTGGTTAAAGTTCCTTGGCAAAATCAATCCGTCGAGGAAACTACTTGGGAAATAGAAGAAAATATGCGTACCAAGTATCCTCACCTATTCCCCGCCAACTCAGATCAAGCTCAAGGTAATAGTTCTCCTTAAGCTTACTCAGTTTCATGATTAGTGTGCATCACTTAGTATACCATGATAATCTTGGTATCAAGTACCACCGTATATTCAGTCATGCATTCATGTATCAGATCAGTTATATAGTTATGCATCAGACATGCATTCTCATTGTGAGAAAACTTAGTTCTTCAGAACTTTTAGTTATGCATTTATGAATCAGTTATGCATGCATCAGATATGCATGTTCAGTTTGTTATGTTCAGCTTGTCAGTCACGTCCGTCATGAGATCATGTTCCAGTTATTCATGTTCAGCTCATTGTTTCCGCTCTTAGTCAGTCTCATTCGAGGACGAGTGTTCTCAAGGGGGATATATTGTAATACCCGTGCTTTTTCTAAGCTTGAAAATCATCTCAAGGATGTTAGAACTTGCTTTGAAATAATAATTCATTCTTATACATGTGTTATTTCCATAATTTTCACTTCCTATCATGTGGGAAATTGAATAAACTTTATACATTGATATATAATTCACCCAAATCCGACACCCAGGCGAAGAGTTAGGTCCTTTTTAGTGTGACAGTGTTTGACATGAGCCTTCAGCGCGTCGTGGAGATAGCTCAAATGGAAATTGTAAAATTCCAGTGTTGCTCCGTGATACTGGCACATCGCGCCAAACTTCCAGGTCATAGACAAGGTGGAAACGCGATAGCTCCGTATCGCGCCACCATGCAATTTCCCAATTGTCAATTTACAGTGACACGACGCGATAACGCCGCGTCGCGCCAAGGTCCCAATTCGAGAAATTTTACTAAAAATTTAAATTACGTGTCCAGGGTTAAAAAGGTCAATTTGCCCCCCTATATAAGCTTCCAAACACGGGATTTTTCATAAATACTCTTAAGAACTCACGCTAGGATTTTCATAGAAGGTCCAATTTCAAGAAGGTTTCACCATCAATCTTCACAAAATCACGAACTAAGGTATGCATCCATAAGGTCCAAGAATCCCTTCTCCAAACTCAAGTTATGAATTTTCTATATGTTTTCATGTTTTGGCTGCTCATGTTCATGTTTCATAGATGTGAAATTGGTTTCTATTTCATGATTGTTGATAGTTTCTATGTGGATTTAATTACTATAGCCATAGATTCATGCAACCCTAAGATTTAAACCCTTGAATGATGAAATTAGAATTGAATAATGATGTTTACATGTACCATGCCTATCATATGTTTAATTAAATGCCTATATGAAGGAATATTGTCTAACTAGCATGATATCATGAAATCCCCATGTATGCATAAGATCATGCCTTTACATATTTGATTAAATGCTTCTATAAAGGTAGTATGTATTATGATGATAGTCAATTCTTCAAGTAAATCATGTTAGGTCAGTTTTCTTCTATCGAGTCCTGAGGGTACTTGTACCTGAAATATTAGCTGTGTGCCTAGATCCATGTCATGTTTTTATGATACTCTCACTCAAGCTATGAACTCTTAGACTTCAGATTGTCTTATGACTTAGGAAAAATCTCCATGATCTCATGACTCAGTCAGTTGTCAGATATCAGTAGTATTTTGTTAGCCACAAAAATTCAGTAACTCAGTCCATGCTCAGTCCAGTTCAGTAAATCATGTTCAGTGTCCATTCTGATGGGAGTAGGAATTAGTACCGCGTGAACTCAAGGATGGGGACTCACCTGTTATACGAGGGTGTGATTCCTAAAAGAAATCCTTGCATTCCAGAACTATGTAGCCAGCATAGGTTGAGACATCGTAGCCTGCTATATAAGGGTAGATGAGGTGGTTTAACCTGTTATATGAGGGTTCCCACCGTTCTCGCTAGGGTTCCCTGTTATATGAGGGTTACTCACATGTTGTCCTTACCAGTAGAGCGGTATTGACACCCTTCCAATCAGGGCATAGATTGGACCCTAGCTCAGCTATTATAGCACATTTGGGGCATGTCAGTTAGATACTATGTTTCATGTTACAGAATCAGGACTATCAGATAGAGTCAATTAGTCTCAGTAATAGAACTCAAATAGTTCTTCAAATTTCAGGACTGTCAAATATAGTCAACTCAGACATAGTGTAGAACTCAAATAGTTCCATCAGATTCAGGATTGTCAGATACAGTTACCCATGTTATTAGCATTATTCAGATATAGTCCTTTATGTTATTAGTCATATCAGTTACTAGCATGTCACGTTATCAGTATACAGACTCAAAAATCATGAAATCACGTTGTCAGTTACAGTTATGTATTTATGCATGTATTCTCACGTTCATGTTAGACAGTCAGTTAGTATTATTCATGCATGTGAACCATTGCATATAGCCTACCTCACATGTATACTCGGTACATATGTACTGACGCATTTATGCTTGGTGCCTTTTTTTTACCTTACACCATAGGTTCAGAGACACGATTTCCAGATCAACAGTAGATTCCAGTTTCAGCAGTCAGAGTAGAAGTGAGTCCTCATCCTTTGAGGACATAATGATTTTCTATTATCTCATTGATTAGCTTATTAGTTGGAATTAGTTGGGTACATATCCCATCAATTCATTATTCAGATTCTTCAGACAGTAGAGGCTTTCAGATGCAGACTAGATACAGACTATTATATTTTAGACTTCAGTTTTGTTTTGGGTATTCTATTACCCCACACAGATGTTATGTTATTCAGTTATGTTCATGATCGAACCTTATGGCCTTTCAGTACATGTTTCCGCATTATTATATTATCTTATGCAATATACAGGTACAGATATCAGTCATGGGTTAGCTTGTGATCCTTTGGGGTCATGAACACCATATAGCATTCAGAATTAGCAAATCGGGTTGTTACAATATTAACAATCTGATACAACAGATTAACCATATGATGCAATAAATTAATCTTCTGATGCAACAGATAAAACATCTGATGCAACAGATTAAACATCTAATGTAACAAATGAACAAAATAGATCATTTATCTATTGTGATAGATGACTCTTTTGTTTGGAAGAAATCTAAACAATATTAATCCCATAAATAACTCATTTGACAATAGATGAGTGATCCGTTCAATAGATGTGTGGCCTGCTTTTATTATTTCTAATGGATTACTCATCTGCTGCAACAGGTTGCTTATAAGTTGCAATAGATAACCTACCTGGTGCAATAGATGAGAGATCTATTTTTATTATTTCCAATGGATTACTCATCCGCTGCAACAGGTTGGTTATATGCTATAACAGATATCCTACCTAGTGCAATAGATGAGTGATATGTTTTTATTATTTCCAATGGATTACTCATCCGCTGTAATAATTTTGTTATATGCTACAATAGATAACCTACCTGGTGCAACAAAAGAGTGATCTATTTTTATTATTTCCAACGGATTACTCATCTGCTGCAACAGGTTGGTTATATGCTGCAACAGATATCCTACCTGGTGCAACAGATGAATGATCTGTTTTTATTATTTCTAACGAATTACTCATCCACTGTAATAGGTTAGTTATATACTGCAACAGATATCCTATCTGATGCAACAGATGAGTGATCTATTTTTATTATTTCCAATGAATTACTCATCCGCTGCAATAAGTTAGTTATATGTTGCAATAGGTAACCTTCCTGGTGCAACAGATGAGTGATTTATTTTTATTATTTCCAATAGAACACTCATCCATTACAATAGGTTGGTTATATATTGCAATAGATAGCCTTCCTGGTGCAATAGATGAGTTATCTATTTTTATTATTTCTAATGGTTTACTCATCTATTGCAACAGGTCAGTTAATATTACGACATATAACATACCTGGTGCAACAGATGTGTGGTCTGTTAGAACTATTATTTTACTTTTATGCATATTAGATTTACTGTTATCCTTTTTTAACAATGCATTAACCAATTATAATATATTTTATGTTCCTGTTAATTTAAGATAATATTGCTACCAAAAGAAAAAAAATTGAATCAAGTCTAAGTAAAGGAACAAGTGAAGCAGCTAGGCTACATCCACCACTCTATGAGCTTGCTTTACCAGCGTTATCTCAATCAGAAGCAGAAGATAATAAACACAGGGAGGAGGAATATTTCAAAAGAGATAATACAATTGCTAATTGCCTTTCCATCGAAGAGTTGGTAAAAACATTTAGCATTGATTGTTATCCTGTGAGAATGAAGTGCGATGGTGCCACAGATTTAACGAGTGATTTCGTGGTTAAGTCAGCCATGGGAAAATCTTTCGACGCCTTTAGAAAAATACTTCTAGAAAAAAATTGGATTCTTATTTCAGGGAAAGCTGCTTTGGGAAATATCTTAATTTGCCGGAGGACAACAATGCTCGTTTTCAAATAAAACTGGTATATGATCTTCTCAAGCGTAGGTTTATGTATGAAAACAAAGATAAGATGGATGAGGTATGGATAAATTACTGTGGCATGCCTGTTTGTTTTTATTGGAACGAGTTTGCCATAGTTACTGGACTAAAATGTTATTCTCCTTCTCCTTCTGAAGTTATACCTACTCTAACCCCCCCAAAAAACACCCTGCACACCAAAAAAAGGCAAAGGCAAAGGTGATTTGAGTGATCGATGAACTGGTGTCCAGTGTTGGTCCAAGCTTCAAAAATAAAAATTTGATAGAAGCGTTGAAAGGTAAAAGACTTTCAAGAAGCACAAGCAATCATTGTGCTTGGTCGGTTTGGTTTGTACATAATATTCTTTGGGTGAGAGATGTTAACAACAAAATAAGCCTCAATTTAATAAATTTCTCCGAGGATCTTGAGGCATTTAACAGCTATCCTTGGGATTATGAAAGCTTCAAAATGACTGTCAAATATTTGTTGACTCCGTTAACACCAAAGATAGTTAACTTATATTTTCTTCCATGAGTTTTCATGGTAAATATTTCTTTTATTATGATATGATTCATTTTTTTATACAATAATGCTTTTGATTTATTGGCATTATGTTATAGGTTTGGGCATTTGATTCCATTCCTTATTTGAGATGACAAGTGAACCATCAGGAAGAAGTTTTATGTCCAAGAATCTAGAGATGGTTTTCGGTCAAAACTGATAAAAATGCAAAATTTCTTGATCTTTTCAATCCCCCGAAGGAAGAAGTAAGTGTAATTCTCATCAAGTTTTTTTTGATTTAATGAATATTTTAAATGATTTCATCATCATTCTAATATATGTACTGATTTATTTTATATTGTCCATCCGTGGTTTGTTCCGACCAATCAAGAGTTGAAGATGCCATTGTTTCTTACTTTACGGTTTGTGCAAACTTTATCAGACCTTACGGTTGTTAATACAATAAAAATAAAATTATTTGGAGCAACAACCATCACAAGAAAAATAATTTTAGAGGGTGGGCTTATTGTTGTTGATGATGGTAGTGGTAGTGGTGCTGCTGTTGGGGCTAATGATTCTCCTTTTACAGTTTTTAAAACAACAAACCATTATGATTATGATCATACTGGTTATATAGATTTTTTAACTTTTAGCGAATGTTCTGCATGCAAATGTGAAGACTGAAAGGCAAAACATGATAGAGTGATTAATGCTATTAATGCACTAACTACTTCTGTAAAGGAAATGACATCTAAGAGAGGTGTCATTGAAACAAATAGGTCATTTGTTCGAAATTATCTTACCACTCTGTTTTACCTATTCAAATTTGTCCCAACAGATGATCCATCTATTGCAATATAAGACTCATCTATCACAATAGATAGACAATCTATTGTATATCTATAATTAGCATTGACAATTCTGCCTTTCCAGGTGGATGTCATAGTAGAAGCTACTACTGAAGAGTATAATATCATAGTTCATAATCCATCAACTGCTTCCAAAGAAGAATAAAAAGTAGAGCCTATCAGTTCGGGAGAATAGAAGAGTTACCCGTTTGAAGGGTTCAACATCTCGGACGAGGCTCCAAAAAAACTAACAAAGTTGATCAACGCCTCTTTAGAATGGATTGTCGATGGGCTGTTAAAGCATCATGCCGGAAGATATATAAATTGATTTTAAAGATATTAATTTATACAATTCTTGTTGTAAAAACATGACATTAACACATATAAATCATCATGTAGAAAATAAAATGATGAACACTATAAAGTGAACGAATCAAGCCTTAGTTTTGATATGTTTGACTTTATTGTTGCACATCCTGGGATGAAGAATTGGTTCTATTTGATGTCATATCCCCAAACTTGCTGGAATGATGAGGTTTAAATGTCATACATATTACTATTAATTAATACTTTATTTAATTGCATCTGTGTATTAATTTTTTCATCACATAATCTAAAATGTTTGATAATATGTGCAGCACATCGATGTTATTTTTTATAACCTCTGAAAGAAGGTCAAGTTGCAAACACAAGAACAATACAGATACACGACATGCAATTGTTTCTAAAAGGTTTACATCAATAATGCCTATGATAGGTATTGTCAACAACAGCTGAAAGTTTCCCGAAATGAGGAATGCTTAATCAACATCATCAAAGTTTTTAGTATTTCAGCTAGCTTACCTTGGCATTTGATTGATGAAGTATGCATCCCAATCAATTGTGGTGATGAATTCCATTGGGTGTTGGCTGTCATCATTCTAAAAAAGAGGTGCATCTGAGTTTATAACTTGATGTCACGAAGGAGACGTTCCGGGCCATCGTCTGAGATACAAAAGCTGGCCAAAATATTACCTACTTACCTTGATATGAGTGGTTTTTTAGACCAAAAGGTTCGTATTGATTGGTCGACGATTGAAGCGTACTAGGATAAAATGGATAATCCATTTGATGTACAATATGTTGAAGGAATTGCTCAACAAACCCTTGGT
Source organism: Capsicum annuum (assembly GCF_002878395.1). NCBI lineage: Eukaryota > Viridiplantae > Streptophyta > Magnoliopsida > Solanales > Solanaceae > Capsicum > Capsicum annuum. The sequence continues at coordinate 18,993,336 of NC_061116.1, forward strand.
AGCCTGTAAGTATAAGTATCATGATTTAGTTTCATTTAATAAATTTCACAAAGCTTACGTGAACTACAAGATATGGATCATCTGTTTTTTTAAAATGCCGAGATTGCGGTCTTTTTGTTGCCGCTTACGCCGAGTAGTTGAGAGATGGATTACAAGTACCAAATGATTAACTTGATGTTGGATTACTCCGCAAAAGATATGCTTCTCTTTTAAATACGGGGAAGTGAAAGCTCAGAAATCGTACGCAAGCGACATTAAAGATCCACGACGACCAAAGCCGAATTCCGTAGCACCGGATGAAGAAAAACTTGTCCATATTGAGTAGATCTTTATAACTTGAGTTTGTCAATGTAATAACCTATCCTCCTTGGTTAACTTTTTGATTTATTTGTATAGGAGATCATTTTTACCCATAATAATTTTTTTTATATTTCACTTGTTGAGTTATTTCGTGTAATTTCTGAAGGCTTTGATTTATTTTATGCTGTCTATGAATATAATTTAATCCTTAGTTTTGAACTTGTTAATTGAAATGAAATACTAGATTCAAATATCGCAACAGATAATACATTGGCTGCAATAGACGACATATCTTATCAAACAGATTTAGACATATGTTGCAACATGTAGGTCATCTGCTGGAAATTATATAACAGGTCTTCCTACTTTTTTGATTTGTTCCAATACATTACCTATCAGTTGTAACAAATAGATTATATGTTGCAGCAGATTGTATATCTGTTGTAACAGACAGACAGAAATATCTGCATAATGCAATAGATGACCAACCTACTGCAACAGATAATTAATCTATCATAATAGGTATGATATCAGTTACATCGGTTGCATTAAAAGAATTCAACTTTCGTTAGACATAAAAAATTGCCACTACTTGTAAAGTGAACAAAGAGTCTTGAAATAAAAATTGTTATCGTGTTTGTCTCTGTCTTTGTACATATTCTTCTTTATACACGGGCTCCAACCATTTAGTTAGTACCCCATAAGCCCAGACCCTTTGCATCTTTTCCACAACAGCATCGCACGTACCAGCCATTTCTGTGATGGTCAGCAAACACTCGATGTATGTAAGTGAGTACGGCCCGTATGCGGCCCCAATTTTATTTTTTTGAAGGTGGTTGTTCTTAATTTGACCTTGAAAATCTCATGATTTCTTCATCATGACTTCCACTGACAAATGATCCATCAGTTTAATCTGCGTCAACAACTTGGGGAACAACTACAAGAGTGGCTGCACATGGGTTAAAGAAATGGCCTCCTTGAAGACAGGTAAGTTGCATTCATAAACCTTAATGTTTCCCTCGTCGAGTAGTATCTCAATAGTGAGAAAATTTTTCACTTCCATGTTTATGACTGCAAAGATTCTCTTTTCCTTGGTCCATCTCTTGCCTTATGGATATGGCCTCTTCCCTCTAACATAGTTAATCATGTCTTCATCCCATTTAAACATAGAAACTATCTAATAAAATCCCCAGCCACTGGGAGTAGCTTGCCTACGGAGAGTATCATACGTACTCTTGAAATTATTATAGAAGTTGAGGTTCGTTATACTATCGGCAGCATCATAAGCATTTGGGTACGCTAATTACCTACCTCTCATGAGGCAGAGAATTTCATTAATATATTATGGTATAAGAAAATAATTTTTAAATAGGTTAGTAATTGTAAAGAAGAAAAACACAGTGGAAAGATTTTGTGGCAGAGGGTTCTCTGAATCAGTTCACAGATTACCCAGCTAACACAACTTATGCAACAAATGTGTATTATGTTGCAACAAAATACCCATTTGTTGCAACAGATTACATATCTATTGCGTAGCTTCTTCTTCATGGAGTATATTGGAAGTCTAGTTTAGCAATAGTAAACTTACATTGTCCACGTACCACTCATGTATATTTGTCATACTCATTAAGTCTTCGGCGATAAATAAATGCATGGTGTATTCTTGTGGAGGTTTAATCTAGTCAGTCATGATTTTTCCAGTTCCTTCTTCTCTTTGTTACCAAGTGCGGCGTATATGTCCACCTTCTTCAGCGGCCCTTGAACTTCAACAACTCTTGGAGAGGGAGGAGTTGCAATTTTTTCTGTTTTCAGAATAGAGAGTATTTGGCTAATGTTTCTTCTCTTTCTCCTAACCTCCAATATAGGAGTGTATGGCTCCCTCATCTTCTTGGATAGTATGACACCCCTCTTGGATTTCAACTCCTCAGGAGCTTCAGAAATAACCTCTAGTTTTTCAAGGAGTTTATCCTCTCTGTCTTTGCACACTTTGTATTTGTATTGAGAACATGACGATGAAGAGGGGTAAGAGGGACATGTGCAAGGGGTGTTTTCAAACATATTTTTTTTTCTAAGAACCAACATGCTCATAATCATAACTGGCAACAGTAGTATCAGGATGACTTCCACCATCATCGACAACTCCACCAGCAGCAACCCCAGAAGAAGCACCCGGATCTGTTGCAGTAGGTTGGTCATGAAGAGCTTCAACATTAGGCTGACCTTGCCTAACTGCTCTTCTTATGGCTGTTTCTCCATCTAATTCCTTCTTTATTAACTCCACCATTGGGTCTGCTGTTGAATCAACAAGACCTAGAGTAATTAAAGAAGTCATCCCCAACTCCTGCTCAGTAGGCACGATCAAAGGATGCACAACCTATAAAAAAGACAGAAGGCATTTAAATCATATAATAAAAATTTTTAGTCAGTTGGGTTACATGTTAACATAGACAACTTATGCAATAGATGATCTATCTGTCGCAATAACTGATCCGTATGTCGCAATAGATTGATAATATATTTCATCAGATTACCCATCTATTACATAATTTATAGTAGATGGGTAATCTGTTGAGTCGGGTTCAGGAAACCAGAGCAACAGATGGTTAATATATTGCAAAATATGGATCGTCTATCATAATAGATTACCCAATCATTTCACCAATTGTAGTTGATGGGTAATCTATTTCAATAGATAACCCATCTATCGCAATAGATGGAACATCTATTTCAATATCTTTCTTTGAGGTAAATTATTTTAGTTGAAAAAGACGTACTGCGTCATACGAAGGGTTAAAGAGATCATCCACCTTAATTTTTTTGCTACCCTTTGTAGCCAACCACTTAAGGATCCTTGGATGAGAAACCTCGTCTGGGTAATCCTTGAACAACTTTTAGAGGAGAGGAATGACTTCAAATGCCCAAGCCTAAAAAATGTAAACAGGAAGCAAGAAAAAAAAGTCATAATAACTATATTCAATATAAATTAATGGATGAGTAAAAATAGTGATTAACTTTATGATGAAAGCCCAAGGAAAGTTGTATAATGTGATCGCTCCTGGGATAGCTTTGTCAGTAAATATTTGACAGTCAAATAGTAGCTATCATATCCGAGGAATAATCGTTGAATTTTTAAAAATCATCAATAAGCGCCAACAAATCATCTTCTTTGACTTTCCTGATGTCTCTTGCCAATATAACGAAATAGACAAACCAAACTAAGCATAATTTCTCCCAATACTACTTTGGTATGGTTTTATCCTCGAGATCTGCTATCAAATCCCCCGCTTTATAGCTACGTCCATCAATGCCCAATAACCCAACTTTTTTTCCTTGTGTTTGTTGGAACTTTTGTAGGGAGCTTCCTTGATGAGAGGTTCTTCTGGATGATCGCATATCAAGCCCATCACTATGGAAAAATCTTTCAATCTAAAACAAACCGGCATGCTACAGTAGTTGATCCACATTTCATCCATCTTTTTTTTACCCTCCTTTGAATCTTTATCTACGCTTGAGAAGACTATATACCATGCTCATTTAGAAACGGAGAGTGTGGTCCTCAGGAAGCTTAAGAAAGTATGCAAAGCAGCTTCTCTTAAAAAGTCCGTCTATGTTTTCATTCTTCATAATACTCCTAAATTCATCAAAACCTTTCCCCAACTGACATTTAAGTATAAGATCACCAGTTACTTTTGCAGGGTAATCTATCGGCATCGCAACTCAAAACCTGTCAATACTAATGGTTTTGACAAAATCATGCTGGGATTTCGATATTAATTCATGCCCCATTGGTGAGAAGGAGTTCTCACTTTCCTAAGCTTCATTTTTCCCTGACTGAGATTGGTCAGGAAGTTCCTCTGAATCTATCTGTACTCTAGCCTTTTTTGTTGAGTGGTCAAAAGTTGATCCACTTTCTGTTTCTTTTTTTTTTTGGAGACATCTTTTAACTACAAACAACAGAAAAATAAAAAATATATTAAATTTGATGTCTGCATATAGTTTTTTTTAAGAAAGGTAAGACAAATTTCAATAAATTATTATACATCACATTATAAAAAAAATACTCTAACGGATAATCCATTAGTTGGAACAGATGGGGAATTTTTTTGAAGACTTATTTAATATCTCCCAATAGATCTTTCACCTGTTCCAATAGATGGACAACCAAAACCACCATCAGTGCCACCAAAACCACCACTAATGCCACCAATACAAACAACAATACCAAGACCGCTAACACTGCCATCAATACCAACACCAAGACCACCGACACCACCACCAAAACCACAAATACCGACACTAGTAACAACAACTACCAACAGCACCACAAACACCATCAAATAATACCACGATAGCCAACAAAACACTGCGCTAAAAACTAGAGTTTTCTCGGGTGCTTCCTACATTTTTAGCATCAAAACTCAAAATTGTTAACCCATTCTCAAAGATAATACAACAAAAAGTCTTCTTTTTCATCATTAACTAAAAAGTCCTAATATTTAGAATAAAGAACAAATGTAGAACTCTTCTCAAACTCTAATACCTATAAAGACAGAGAAATAATGGATTTAGGTACTAGCTTAATATTAAGTTAATGAGAATCTTTTCAACTCAGAGTGATCGATCGATGACTCAAGTCGGGATGAACGCAATACCAATACCATGCAATTGCAAAGTCTCAATTGAAGTTGTAGTTGACCCTATGAACTCATTCATCCCTAGTTCTACCAAAATCAATTTAGGTACTAGCTTAACATTAAGTTAAAGAGAATATTTTCAACTTAGAGTGATCAATCGACGACTCGAGTCGGGATAAATACAATACCAACACCATGCAATTGTAAAGACTCAATTGAAGTTGTAGTTGGCCCTATGAACTCATTAATCCCTAGTTCTACCAAAATCAATTTAGGTACTAGATTAACATTAAGTTAATGAGCATCTTTTCAACTTAGAGTGATCGATCGATGACTCGGGTCAAAATGAACACAATACCAACACCATGCAATTGCAAAGACTCAATTGATTTTGTAGTTGACCCTACGAACTCATCCTTAGTTCTACATAAATCAATTGCAATGAAATCTATTGCAACAAACAACTGAGATGTTGTAAATTTACAAACAAATATTCATATCTATTGCAAGAGATGACATATCTGATTTAATTATCAAATAGACATGTGCATCTGTTATGACAGATAACTGAGCTGTTGAAAATTTTCAAATAGATATTGATATCTGTTGTAACAGATGACATATTTGATTTAATTATCAAATGGACATTTGTATCTATTGTTACAAATGACTGAGCTGTTGGATTTTTGTAAACAGATATTAATAACTGTTGTAACAGATGACATATCTAATTTATTATCAAATGGACATTTATATCCGTTGCTACAGATGACTGAGCTGTTGGATTTTTTCAAACATATATTGATATCTGTTATAATAGATGACATATCTATTTGAAAATCTGTCTTTCTTTTAATTTTAAAGCAAGCTTCTGTCCAAAAGAAGAATGATACGTAGATAAAATCATACTACTAAAGGCGGTAAAAAATATTTCTTGATAACTCAAAAAATATCATTGAGTAGTCTTATCTTGTCTTTTCAATGTCACACGTCTTCCTCATGCCCTTAAAGCTATTAATGAATATTTAAACCCATGTCTACATCTAAAATTATCTCATCTCTCTCTCCTTTAGCCCTAAATTTATTTTATTCATCTCTCATCTTTTTCTTTCTCTCCTCTTTAGGGCTATCAAAATCTTTTTTCTCTCTTTTTTCTCCTTTTTCTCATAAAGATCCTTTTGGATCTTAACCTATCCATATCTTTCCTCGACTGTAATTATTTTTTGATCCCCCTTTGACATTGCAGGTAAGGTATGGTTTACTATTGCTCTTTCATTCTCATTTTCTTCTTTCCAAGTTATTTATATTTATTTTTTATTTAATTATCATTTACCCATATCATATTTATTTAAAAAATTTGAAGAAACTTTTACGTGTTGAATAAATGAACCGAGAATTTTTATTACAATATGCGAAAAAAGTCATCTGTTTGGGAAAATTTTAAAAGCCTTTTGACAGTATTATTTTTTTATGTATTTTATTTGTTTCTTTGTTGTTGATGTTGTTATTGATGTTGTTGGTGGGGTTGGTGTTGTTGGAACTTATTGTGTGGTGTTGTTGATAGTGTTGGAACAAAAGATATTGCTTTTTTATTGTCAATGATGTTGATGATGGTGTTGGAACAAATGATGTTTTTTCTTTGTTGTTGATATTTTTTATTTATTATTTCATTGTAGTTTATGCTGTTGTTGATGTTGCAACAATCGTAGCAACTGTTGGAACAAATCAAACCACTAGCAAGGCTGGTTTGATGTATTCCAACAGACTCTATATCTGTTGCAATAGACTCCACATCTATTGCAACAGACTCTACATCTGTTGTAATAGACTCCATATCTGTTGCAATAGACTACACATCTATTGCAATATATGGATAATATTCTTTTTGTTCTTCTCTTGTTTGACATTAATTTTTTTTCTTCTTTGTAGATATAAGGAACTGAAAGTTGATCAACTTTTATTCGACCAACATAAGAGGCTACAGTAAAGATGGACTCAGAGGAATAAGCTGCTTATAGATGGAACCACTTCATATGTGGGAGGTATGTATTACTGATAATGTTATTGTGAAAACACACATAGATTACACTAATTTTATGAATGTTGTTATGTTATTTTTACCGCTTAGTCATTGATTATTCAAATAAGATATCTGTAATTTTACAATTAAGTTTGATAGGTCCTAACTGATAAGGTTGAGGGACCATGCATATGGTTTTGATACCCTGTTAAGATTTAATGTCGGTTGTTGCTCATGTTTATATGTTATACATTGTGAAAGGATCTAGTTTTGGTGTCATTATAAAGAGATTCAATAGCTATTGGACTAACTTTTAAGGTGTATTGGACTCTGAGAGGGCCTTCGAAGCCTTCCACTACTTCAACCAAGAATGAAAATCAATATAGTTATTGCCCTAGCCCAAATTTAGATGGTTGGGTTGCTCGGGGTGATGTTTATACGCTAGAAGGTGCGGTAGGAAAATTCCTACGAGGGTAAATGGGGGGTTGATGAAAGATTATATCAACTGAGAGCTAATTAAAGAGGAAACATAGGGTAGAAAGAAACTTCTAGCAAATCTGGCCAATGAAACTGACTTAGAACATGAGAAATTTGAATCAAGTGCAAATATGAAAGTGTATCCAGTAATGAAAAATCCATCCATTGTTTCTCTGAAAAAAAAGTGCAGATGGTCTCTTTGCTAGGGATAAGAGACTAGGTAGCATGGTCGGGATGACCACCTACATAGAAAATAGCAGAACACCAAGAAAGCAGCCTCAAGAGCATTGAGGGTTGAAATGATGTACAGTAAGTCAAGAAAACTCTTGTCAATAACAACTACAGTTAAAATAATAAATCTAAGTGAAGGCGTTAATTTCTGAATTTAAAATTACATCTCATGCCTTTTTCTTTGTGGTTCCGATTAGGTCTACTACTATTGATTTCACCTGATCGAAACCCCAAACAAGATTGAAAGATAGATTGAGTATCATTAATCCCTTAGCAATATGTATATAATTGATTGTGTTTTCTAGCCTTATCATGCTTTTAACATATCTTGGAAAAGATCAGAGGCTTTCTATAGTATATGAATCTAGATAATTTTCTTTCTTGCCTCCAACTTGCTGATTCTGTATTTAATCTTGTCATTGCTATCATTGAGGTCAGTGTAGAGTTCTTGGTCTTTTATGAGCTTGTCAATGAGGAACACTTCTTTCAAAGTTGTGGCATTGTAAAAGGCCTTCAGAAGGCTTCTAGAACACTTTCTTCAGTAGGCTTAATTGATATATGTAGGGTTCGCTATGTTTGTTTTAGGTCAAAATGTGTTGATGCAAACTTAAGTTGTGGTCCCAATAGTTAAACAACTCACTTTTATCGAGCGTTGTTCAATATAGCTTGCTCAACAAACCTTCAAAGGTTTTGATAGGTCAATTAGCCTGGAATTATGTAACGTTTAATCTAAACTGATTCTACCAAGCCTATCGAACATTACGTAACTCCAAGCTCATTACCCTATCAAAACCTTTGTCCGAGTTAGTGCACAAATCAAACGAGCTCAATCTTTCGTCCTTTCTGTTGATCACTCTTTTCCCATATAGAGGATAAGATACCCGTCATGCAAAATTCTACACCGTCGCCTGAAATTATTGCCACAATAAAAGTCTTGAAAAGGCATGACTAGTAGTCATGACTAATAGTTATGAATAGGTTTTATGACTATTTGTCTTGACTACTAGTCATGCCTTCTTAAGACTTTCGCTGTGGCTAGGGTTTCTGGCGACGGTGTAGAATTTTGCATGGAGAATATCTTGTCCTCTATATGGGAGAAGACTGATCAGCAGAAAAGCTGAGAGATTGAGGTCGTTTGATTTGTGTACTAACTCAGGCAAAGGTTTTGATAGGGTAATGAACCTAGAGTTACGTTACGTTTGATAGGCCTTGTAGAATCAGTTTAGATCAAACGTTATGTAATTCCAGGATAATTGACCTATCAAAACCTTTGTAGGTTTATTGATCAAATTGCATTAAACAACACTCGATAAAAGCAAGCGGTTCAATTGTTGGGACCACTGCTTGAGTGTGTATCAATATATTTTGACCTAAAACAAACATAGCAAACCCTATATATATCATTTAAGCCTACTGAAGAAAGTGTTCTGGAAGCCTTCGAAGGCCTTTTACTATTCCACAACTTCAAAGAAATTGTTCCTCATTGACAAGCTCATAAAAGACCAAGAACTCTACACTGACCTCAATGATAACAATGACAAGATTGAATACAGAATCAGCGAGTTGGAGGCAAGCTTGAAAATTATCGGGATTCATATACTACAACAAGCCTCTGATTTTCTCCAAGATATGTTGAAAGCATGCTAAGGCTAGAAAACACAATCATCTGTATACATATTGATAAGGGATTAATGATACTCAATCTGTCTTTCAATCTTGTTTGTGGTTCCAATCAGGTCAAATCAATAGTAGTGGACCTAATCAAAATCACAAACAAGAAGGCATGGGATGTAATTTAAAATTCAAAAATTGACGCCTTTGCTTAGATTCCTTATTTTAACTGCAGCTGTTATTGGCGCAAGTTTTTTGACTTACTGTACATCATTTCAACCCTTAATGCTCACAAGGCTGCTTTCTTGGTGTTCTGCTATTTTCTATGTAGGTAATCATCCTAACCATACTTTCTAGTCGCAGCTCCCTAGAAAAGTATCCATCAGTATTATTTTTATTTTAGAGAAACAACAAACGTATTTACATTACTGGATACACTTTTATATTTGCACTTTATTCAGATTTCTCATGTTTTAAGTTAATTTCATTGGCCAGATTCGCTAGAAGTTCCTTGCTACCCTATGTATCCTCTTTAATTAACTTTCAGGTGATATAGTCTTTTATCAACTCCCCTTTCCCTCACAAACATTCTTCTTCGGCTCCATTAGGCATATAATCATCTTCTCAAACAACCCTTCCATATAAATTTGGGCCAGGGGAATGTCTATTGGTTTTCCGTTTTTATTTGATGTAGTACGAGGCTTCGAAGGCCTTCTCACAGTCCAACGCACACTTAAAGTTAAGTTCCATCGCTATGGATCTCTGCAATGACACCAAATATTAATCCCTTCTTAAAATTTGACACACATAAACATGAGCAACAACCGTCAGTAATTCACAACAGGGTATTGGCACCATCATCATGGGGCCCTTGTCCTTATCAATTCGAACCCATCAAACTTAACTGTAAAATGCAGGATCTTGTTTAAATGATCAGTGCCTAATCGGTTAAAACTGTATTCACAAAAATATTGTACTTTGTGTGTATTGTCCCAATGACCTTATCAGTAATACTTTACTCCCACACATGAAAGTGGATCCATCCATCTACACGCATCTTATTCTTCCTAGCCCATCTATGACTTAAATTAAATAAATAGATGACTAACAAGTTGCAACAGATGCCACATATGTTTAAATTGTCAAACAATTATAGACATCTGTTATGACAGATGATCAATATATTGCAACATAAGACATATATGTTGAAAAAAATCTAATAGATATATCCATCTCTTGCAATAAATTATCAATATGTTGTAAGTTATCTAACAGATGGAATATATTTTGCAATAGATTACCCATCTGTTTGATTTATTTTAAAGCAATTTTCTTTTCTTTCTGAAATACAATAAATCTAATATATTGTATTTATATCCATTTTTTTAATTTATATAAGCTGAAAAGTCATCAGTTTTATTTAAAAAGAGGTGAACAGTCGTGAGTTTTTTACTAACCCATTCGAATTTAATCTTTTATAAATGGGTCCCTCCTTACTCGTTCATTCTACTCCACTTCTAGATATGACTGATCCATATTTGTACAATTTGACTCATCTCGAGTCCTTGCAGGAACTTGAAAATCAGATTAATGAACTCCGGAGGAACTTGGGCGACTTCAGAGCAAGGATGAGGAGGGCCCTGCTGCTACCGGATGACAATAATACTAATACTAATACTAATACTAATACTAATACTAATACTAATACTAATAATAGTAATAATAATTAGGGTATGTTTTTTCTTTTAGCGTGTGTATTTTTTTAATATCGGATCTACCGAAGGGTATATTTTTTAATTGTATATATTTGTATGTAATGGATTCAAAAATCTATGTTTGGCGGACCTTAAGTTTTTAATTCTTATTTAATATTTAAATATCATTCTGTTTATTCCTTATTCTCAATATGTCGATAGTTGGAGGTAGTTATTGAACATTTGTGGCAGCAGAAGTTAATCTGATGCAACAGATGGATCATATGTTGCAACAGGCGGTTATTAATAAAAAAAGAGTTATTGTTGTTATTGAGAGGGTGAAAAGTCACGACTTTCCAATTATTTAATATGAAAAATGGTTCGTAAATAAAAAATAAGGAAATAAATGATAAGCACAATTTATAACCGTAAAAGAATGGTTATTTAATTTTAATAAATGATCATGAATTTTCACCATTTTTGTTTTTAAATCTATTTTTTAAAATTATTTATTTATTATATAATAAAATACAGTCACAACATTGGATTAGTTAAAGTTAATATGATGATTGTTAAGAAAAAGGTGAACAGTCGTGACTTTTTATCTAAACACATTCAACAATGCTGCTGATGCATCAAATTCCCCATCCGTTGCAACTGATGAATCAGCTGTTAGAAAAAATAAAAAAAGCTCCTAAAACAGATGGACGATTTGTTGCAATAGATGGTATATCTGTTGCAACAGATCGGTTATTTGATGCAACAGATATATAATCTGCTGCCACAACTCAATAAAAATGGTTATTCTTTTATTAGAGAAACAGTTACTGAAAAAGGTGTCTTAGATTTTTAAATTAAGAAAAAGATTATTTAAATTTAAGAACTAATTAATAATAATAAGCTGAAAAGTCATGACTTGTCACAATAATAAAAAACTCACCAGCTTGATTTAAATAAGTCATTTTTTTTACAGAAAATAATAAGGAAATAAATGATAAACCTAATAAAAAAATGAAGTTAATAAAAAATGGTTATTTAATTTGAATAATTGACGTTAATATTAAATAGGCGTCATTTCTTTTCACAAAAAATATTTTTATTTTTAAATCTGTTTTTTAATATATATAATAAAAAAGTCAGCAAATTTGGATTAATGATATGATAATAATTTTAAAAAAAGATAGATTATATGTTGCAACAGATAGATTATTTGATGCAACAGGTTTTTTATTTGTTGCAACAAATGATATATATTTTTTCACAGATGAATTATTTGATGCAACAGATATAAAATCTGTTGTCACAACTCAATAAAATGGTTCTTGAAAAGAACTAATTAATATTAATAAATTGAAAAGTCATGACTTATCGCAATATTGCTTAATTTAATTAAGTCATAACTTTTTGCAGTAATAAAAAATATAATTAATAAATGAAGGTGAACAGTCGTGCCTTTTTTCCTAACTCATTTAAATTCAATCCTCTATAAATAGGTCCCTCCTTACTCAATCGTTCATTCAACTACACTCTATTTATTTATTGCATCTTGATTTTATATTACACCTTCCACCACTTTCTCTTTCTAGACTCAGATAAGTTTTTTTCTTACTTTGTGTGTAAATATACCCAATTTGTAGTAAATGTTGTATTACATTCAGATTCTTTTCTTTATATTTATTTTTATGTTTTTTGTCAATTCATGTGTGTTCTAGATATAGTTGATCCTGTGTGGGATGTTGCTTTTTTGCAAGACGCCGTGAATGAACTTCGGATGCAGGTTCATGACATGCAATGGGAGTTGGGAGCAGTGAGAGCAAGGATGTTCCTTGATATCCGCAGGCTGAGGAGGGCCCTACTGTTGCCGGTTGAAGATTGACCGGCTAGCAATAATAATAATAATAATAATAATGATAATATTAATAATAATTAGATTATTTTTTTCTTTTAGTCTATGTATTTTTATTTGTTTTTGTTTAATTAAAAAAAATTATGTTTGATCGGCTTTGACATTTTAATTCATATTTAATTTTCATTCTATCTATTATTTTCTCAACAAACATGTCGACGATTGGACGTAAGGAATAATTTTGAATCCAGTAGTAATAGCAAGAGTTGAAACATATTGGTTATCTGTTGGGTTTGTGGCAGGGGCTAATTTGTGTTGTTCCAAACAGATTACTCATCTGTTGCAACATATAATTAGTCTAATGCAACAGATAATCAATTTGATACAACAGATAATAAGTCTGTTGTAACAGATAACTAGTCTGTTGATCGACTTTGACGTTTTAATTCATATTAAATTTTTATTCTGTCTATTATCTTCTCAACAAACACGACAATGATTGGACGTAAGGAAAAGTTTTGAATCCAGCAGCAATAACAAGAGTTGAAACATACTGATTACCTGTTGGGTTTGTGGCAGGGGCTAATTTGTGTTATTCCAAATAGATTACTCATCTGTTGCAACAGATTTCTCATATGTTGAAACAGATAATCAGTCTGATGCAACAGATAATCAGTCTGATGCAACAGATAATCAGTCTGATGCAATAGATAATTAGTCTGTTCCAACAGATAAATAGTCTGTTGCAATAGATAACTCTTATGTTGCAACATATTACCCATCTGTTCGATCCATGTTACGGGAACTATAGAACCATAAACATGAATCCAATATATGAGTCTTCCGTTATAATAGATTACTCATTTGATGCAACCCATGAGTGATCTATTTAAATTGTGGGCACTTATGTTGGATTCATGGTCGGGTTCTATCCATTGTTGGAAAAAACAGCAGTAGTTGTGTACCCAGATGACAAATTCGACTAAAAATCATAATTTTACTTACCAAAGTCACCTATGAAGTAATGCCGAAGTGAAAAGTGATGAAGGAAACAAAATTTGACCTAAGAAACTGGTCAGATTGCAGCAGTAGCGGTAACAACAACAACAATGGTCGACAAAAAGAAGATGAAGATGAAGATGATGAATAAAGCAGCAGCAATAATAAACAATAATAATCGTGAAGAAAGAGAAAACAACAATGGATTAGAAGAGAGAAAAATATGCCTTTTCCCTCGGTTTCCTGATATATTAACTAACATATGGAACAAAGTGTAAATTCAAAAACTTGTGGGTTATTTTCAAACTTCTCCAGCTTTCTTAATCCATAATAAAGTAATTGTTACCTACACTCAATTATAATGACTTGAGTCAACTACCCCTCATTTTCAAACTCTTTTGTCACCTACAGCTCAAAGCCCTTAAATACTTACTCTATATAATAAGAGTGAATGAAAGAAGGAGTGAGAAGCTTTCAGTTGTGCTGCTTGTCGCACACTCAGCTGCTTGCTCCGTAATTTTATTATATCACCCCTAATTGCTTATTATATGTCATCTACGTATTAGAAAATTAATAATATTTGATAAAAAAAAAGTAAAATAGACATTTGATGGCATGTCTGCTTCAGCTGCTTCAACTATAATTTTACTATATCACCTCTAATTAATTAATATAAGCCATCTAAATATTAAAAAACTAATACTAAAAAATTATTATAAAGTCATCTAAGTAGTAAAATAATAATAACATTTAATGTTAAATTAACTTGACGTCTTATATGAGGTCCACTTAATTTTTTTTCACAAGTATTTTTATAAGAACTTTGTTATAACACTTCGAATTAGTTATTATAAGTCATTTAAGACATGTCTACTTCGCTGCTTCAATCGTAATTTTAATATATCACCCCTAATTAATTATTATGACCATCTAAGCATTGTGCTACTTAAATTGGAACAGAAGAAAAAACATTATAAATCACAATAATAAATAAAATTAAATTATTTAAAAAATATAATTAACTATCAATTCCACAAAAATTTGGACAGAAAAAGTAACATATATTATTTGAATATTAATAAAAATTAATTACAATAGTTAACAACTTAAAATATTTTTTAAAAAATTAATCTTCCATATATTTCAAAAAAATACATAAAAAATAATATACATCACAATAATTAATAACTTAAAATATTTAAAGTTTAATATGCCTACTTTGGCGCAACTTCTTTGGTCGTTTCCCTTACCTTCATTTTTTTTTTCCGTCCATTTTAATTTGTTTGTCTTATTTTTTTTAATTTGTTATATATTTTAAAAAATACAAGAAAAAAATGTAAATCACAATAATTAATAACTTTAAAAATTTAAAACATATAAAATATTTTTCTGACTCTCGAAATTATATCGTTGTCATTTAAATTGGGATAGAAGAAAAGGTATTATAAATCACAAAAATTAAAAATTTAAATTATTTTTAAAATATAATTGACTATCAATGGCACATAATTTTGGACAAGGAGAGTAACATGTATTATTTGAAATCACATAAAAAGTATTATAAGTTTCAATAGTTAACAACTTAAAGTATCTAAAAAGAATTAATTTGTTACATACTTCAAAAAAATACTTTAAAAAAATACTATAAATCACAATAATTAACAACTTAAAAAATTATAAAATATTTGTTTGACTCTAGAAATTATATCAGTGCCACTTAAATCGGAATAGTAAAAAGATATTAGAAATCTCAATAATTAAAAACTTAAATTATTTTACAAATATAATTGGCTATTGATGCCACAAAAGTTTGAACAAGGAGAACAACATGTATTATTTAAAAATTACATAAAAAGTATTATAAATTACGACAGTTAACAACTTAGAATATCTAAAGAATATTATATATATGATTGATTAGCTAAATTTTATTTATGTTACATAAATCGAGACTAAAAAATACTCCATCCCTTTAAAAAAGAATGACCTGATTTTTTTTTTAATTCATTTAAAAAAGAATGACCTCTTTCCCTTTTTGGCAGTACTTTAATTTCAACTTTCCACATGGTATGTTTAGGACCACAAGATTAAATGATATTTTGGTAAATTTAATACAATTTTAATTTAAGGCCACAAAATTCAAAAGCCTTTTTTATTTTCTTAAACTTTGTGTCAAGTCAAAGTACGTCATTCTTTTTTAAACGGAGGGAGCAACATATATTGGGCCCGTGCTGGTACAGACCCTTGACATCTAGTGTGTGTGTGTATAATATATATATATATTATTAAATATAAAGCTTAGTATTAGTATAAAAATGTTAAGACATTGAAACTTTGACTACTTTATCTTAATTGTAATATTTTCTTTTTGTGTAATTGACTAACAAAAGGAGTTGTTTGTGCTTCTTTTTGAATATTTGTATATGTGTAGTGAGTAATTACAATACAATTGAGACGTGCTTTTGAAAGTCAATGTAATAATACTCTATTATGCGAGTATGTATTGTCGAAGTTAAACAAACTATGATTTCCAATTACCATACCACAAAATATCAGATTAAAACATCAAAATGCTGAATCATATCGAATTAATATGATATGATAATGATATAGGAGTAGTATTTTTAAAAATCAAATATCGAAATTATCATATATTATACCATACCATGCCTTCTCCTACATCTAAGTAGTCAAACTGCTGGTAGTTGTTGACTTTCAACATACTTTATAGAATATTTTTATAGAATTCATATTTATAGAATTTGGGCCGAAATTATTGGATTCAGATCAATTTATAACCCACACACCAGATTTAGGGGGAAGCACACATATATCCTTTAGGGGTCGTTTGGTGTGAGATTTAAGTTATAATAATATCGAGATAAAATATCAAATTATTTTATCCCATGTTTGATTAGAGATATTAGTTTGTCAAGGAATTATTTATCCCACCATTTATGTTTTAGTGATGGGATAAATTATCCCATGCATATATATGATGGGATAACTAGTCCTGAGATAACTAATTCCGGGATAACTTGTTTCCAATCAAACAACCCCTTAGAGAGCCATTTTTGAAGGCACAACCAAAAGTTATAAAAATATTCAATATTTAGAGTGTGTTTGGTATGAAGAAAAAATTCAATTTCTTTATATTTAGTTGACTTAAATATTTTCAAAAATATTTTTTAAATTAACTTATATTCTTCAAATTTAAATTAAATGACTTCCTTGAAAAGAAAATATTTTTTCAAAACTCTCTCTTAAGTTGAAATGTTCATACAACTCTCAAAATCACCACTCTACCCGACCCCAATCCCCTACCACCCCCTTCCAAAAAAATATTTTAAATTTTTTTCTTACTCATCCCTACCCCGACCCCCACCCCTTCCCAAAAAAAAATATTTAATCTTTTTTTTAAAAAATAATATTTTTTTTTCTTATCCCACCCTCTATTCGACTCCCCACCCTTAACCCCCCCCCCCCCCCCCCCCCCCCCCCCACTCCACCCCGCTCCAAATTTTTTCTTTTTTAATTTATTTTTTTTTAAAAAGTTTCAAAACTCTTTTCTTACCCCACACTTCTTACCTTACTCATTCTCATTGTTTTTGTTAAATATATATACAAATAATTTTATAAAATATTTTCTTACTTGTATAACGAACACAAGAATACAAGTAAGAAATAACTT
>NC_061116.1:19010938-19035460 GCF_002878395.1 Capsicum annuum
CAACTAGAACACACCCTATTTTTTGTCGTGATCAAAAATTATTTTTCTAAAAGGTATTTTATACTCTTTAGCTAAATACTAAAATGTATTTTTTGAAAAATATTTTTTCATTCACAACCAAACGCTAGAAAATATTTTTCGGAAAGTAATTTTTACTCACCAATTAAAAATAAAAAAATAAGTAAGAAATCAATTTGTTGATGAAAACATCTTTTAGAAAAATATTTTCCGCGAAAACTTTTTCTAGAAAAATATTTTCCATTAAAAATATGTTCCTCCATACCAAACACCGCTTTAGAATTAACTTCAAACGTGTAAGAGAGAATAGTTGAAAGTACAAATTTTAGGCACACGACTCTGAAGTTGGTGAATATCAAATCTCAAGTTACGTATATTGCTCGTGCAGATCATCAAACTTCAGACATTAATAAGATTTGGACTTGTATCTCTGCAATTTGAACTACCACGCTTAATGTTTGACGTTGGTATCAGCACAGAGGAAAAAACAATGTCTACAAGTTAGATACTTCGAAAAAAATAAATAAAACAATTCCTACCTAAGTTCCATTTAGAAAGTAACTCCAAGATTTAAATCATTAACAAATATGAGATAACATCATATGAAAACACATTATTATTAGTTATTTTGTGATAAATGTTATATATCCCAATAGATGTGACACATTTTTTCTTTTAATTTATTTTAAGAAGAATGTCATCTTTGATATAAATAAAAATAAATAGCTTCAAAATGAATTTTAGATTCACGTAAATCGTCAACAAGTTTTTACACCAAAAATTTAAGTCTTCCTTTTCTCTTGCAATTTTGCGGCAAGTCTACTAGTGTCAAATTGGAACAGAGCAATTTTACACTTATACTATACCTAAAGCATAAATATATTCACTTTTTTTATGTGAGGACAGTGTGGCTGGAACTCCTCTGTCCCACCTGAGGACAATGCGGATGAAATTCTTTCTACTTATGGAGTGCAGATCTGGTCTAGGGTCCTAGCTCCTGATTGTACTGCCCCTCGTGGAGTTCCACCGAACCAGTCCTCCTCAGGCTTCTCGGGCTGATGATGATCATTACCCCATCGCCTCAAGAAGACATTTCTAATGTCGAGTTCCGTCGATTTATTTATCTGCTGACTCAGTTGGTGACCTCTCAGTCTCATCAGCCTGATCTTGTTGGTTCTGTTGCTCCGTCTTCTGAGGTCACTAGAGTTGGCTAGTTTATGAGACTAAATCCTCCGACCTTTACTGGCTTTAAGGTTGAGAAGTACCCTCAAAGTTATGTGGATGAGATGAAAAAGATATTCAAGGTGATGCACACTTTTGATTTTGAGGGTGTGAAATTTGTTGCATATCAGTTGATGATGTAGCTTATCAGTGGTATAAGGAGTGAGATCAGTCAAGGGGTGATGATATGGAGTTAGCATTATGGGATGAGTTTTTTGGTGCCTTTCTTGATTGATTCTTTCCTCAGGAGTTGAGGGAAACAAAAGCCGAGGAGGTTGTAAATTTGATTTCATAAATTATGAGGGTCGTGGATTCCCCCAAATAAATGGATTATTTGTCTTAGAATTGGTAATCATCTCAACCCACTTGCATAATTGACTTTGAAATAAGGTTTTGCCACTTTTCTAAACTAATGCATTGCGTAATAGTTTAAAGGACTATAAATGGCTTTGAAAGGACCTAGTGTCCATGTTATGATTTTAATTAAAAGCTTGGGGGTCGTGGATTCATCCAAGTTAATGGATAATGGAGTTTGGGGGTTGTGGATTCCTCCAAGATGATGGCATAATGAAATTTGCTTGCAAGCTTGAATTGGTATGACGATACCATTTGGTAATGCCTTGATGAATGATTCCTCGATTAAATGGATGGGTTATGTGCAAATATTTTAATTGGGCTTAAAAGGGATTGTATAGCATGCCGTGAAGGTGGAGGTCTCGAGAGGACAAATACTGAAAACCAATTTTTTTCAGTGTATGATCTTGATGACCGTGTGCATGCATCACACTTTATATATGTGTATCCAGAATAGCGTAGGGTCATAGATTCCCCGGCCTTTCTTTTATATCTATGGTTCGTGCGGCTACATGCACTGGGGCCCTTCTAGTGGGAAAAGTCGGACCCATATAGCCCGTGGGTGTTTTTATGACAGCAGAACTACACAGTCTAGACTAATTGTTTAAATCTCATGTTACACCCTGTTCCCTATCCCAACATTACGTATATATGTATATTTACATGTATGTGAACATGTACGTTGAGTTTGAATTGATTTTGAAATGACATTACTTTATCCCTTATCCTGAGTTACATATTAGCACTCACCCTGCTAACCGTCCTAGTACACTACATTGTTTCATAATGTAGGGTTTGAGGATACTTCTGCTTCCTTGCGCAGTGTTTGATGATTCCAGTTCATCAGTCGATCAACTTGAAGTGGTGATCCTCTTTCTTTCAGAAGGCCCCTTACTTTTTGTTTTAGTTTATGTCTTTGACTATTTTTTTGGGTTCTTTTGGCTGTTGTCAGGGGCATATCCCGACTTAGAATGTTTGGTTTTCTTTAAAGGCTTTTATGGACAAGATTGTGGGAATGGTTGTTGTTGACTCTTAGACATTACCTCTGAGTTACTTTGATCATCTTATTATCATGCTTGGCTATCTTCCGCTGTTGTTTGGCTTATATTTTGGACATGCTATAAGGGTGGTATCCGGCCCTTGACGGGCTTGAGATACCCTTCATGACTATACCCAGGGTCGAAACATGATAGTGATATAGGCCATATCGACACCATATTCACTAGACTCACTCTTAGCAACCTTGAATACTAATTCCTTCTCTTTCTTGGGATCTCTCAATGTCGGAGTCAATTTTTTGTCAAGGGTGTATAAACTTTTAGAATCGATAGTGAAAAATAAAAGAAATGCATGAATTATTATATAGAAACATACCCAGAGTAATTCATATATAGAGTTTGAGTAGGTTAGTGTGTCGTAGCTAAGTTAAAATTAAAGTGCATGAGTAGTTGTACTAACCTTGGTATCCAAATTGGAAGAAGAATTTTCAGAGAAAGTGAGACTCACTAAGTGAAGTTGATTTAGAGAAATCGCAACTCCCACTTAAATCTGGCTATTCTCTATTTAGTGATTGAAATTCCAAAGGCCATCTTTTTTCTATTCATATCAAATCAATAATATTAAAAGAGAACTATAAAAAAAAATAACAAAATAATAAGAGACAAACTAAAGAAGATAAAGTAAGGCAAATATGTCAATCAGTAACTTCATAGAGACATAGATAATTTCATCTGAAACATAGTGTAAGAAAATGATTCTCTATTTCAAGCTAGAATATGATAACAAATGTACTTGATAATGTTTCATCTCTTGAAATGGATTTATAATTGATACGTTAGAGATATCTTTAAATACCCCACTTTTCTACATAAGGCACTATGTAGCCATCTATCATGACCTGAGGCTACCCCTTAGTTGCAGAACGGTGCTTATGGCCACAAGTTACCCCAAGCTAACCCATAGTCTGGTACCTGCTATGAGCACCAAATACAATAAAGTTATAACAACGCCTGCGGAAGATAAACCAATAATGCACTACCAATCATAATACTGACATATATAAAATGACATGTTTGAAGTATTTGATAAACACTTGAAAACTAAACTATCTTTCAGAAAACATCTAAAATATACTGAGTTGATGGGACAAATCCCCAATTAACTCCAATCATAATTAAATAACTGAAATAATGGGAAAAGCAAATTATGCCATCTATGGAAGAGGACTCACCACTACTGCTGTTGGGTAATGCTGGCCTGTTTAAGAACTATTAGGAAAGTGAACGTCCGAACCTATGTTATAAGACAACAGAGAATAAGAGAAGAGTATGCGATCAGTACTTTGAATGTACTGGTACGTGAGATGAGGACTAACTGAAATACCTATGGTAACAGAACACAAATGCATGAACATATACTGAAATAGTCTGTAATCTGAGTGACAGAATCACTATTTTCTACATAACTAGATAACTAAAATCTGTGTACTTGGTAATGAAAGCCTGAGCTGATCTATTCTGAATACTACATTGAAACTGTGGGAGCTAGCTATACCCGACATGCCCCAATCTGAGCTATTGAGGTCTAACTTGTAACCCCATTTGGAAGAGTGTTGGTACCTTGCTAGGGGTACGAACACATAACTGATTATGTGGATCCACAAGGATGATATTCCGAAGGACAAGGGTGTCATTCCTCTACTGACGAGGGACCCCTTATAATCTATGATGGTGCCATAGGTCCGGAACTTAGGGGCTTCTACTAACAGTGCTGCTACTAACAACTCATGCCTCTACTGATGTGGGAGTCGTCATTCCTAAGTTCACTCTGTGCTAAGTATTACTGCCAACAGAATGACACTGGTGTTATTAGTCGTTTAACATGACAAGGTACTGTACTTGTAAGTTCTCAGCATGAACATGATGTTCTGAATATAATAATAAAACCATGGTCTGACTAACTTGTTACTTGAAAAAAGAAATCATGTAAGGACACATAGGTATCGAGTGTTCATAACCCACCAGCACTGAATAATTACAAAATACGATAACAACGTTAAAACAATGATATAATATCATAGTTCAAAGATCCAAAACATAAGACATTTCACTAAGTTGATGAATTTCATGAATTAAAACATGGGAATGAGTTAAACTTGGCAAGATAATATATGCACTTGGATTAATGCATGAATTGGACAAGTTAACATGGACTGAATTTAAATATACATAAGAACTTGAAATTTGAAGCATCATATAACCTAATTTATATGGGATCATATAAGGACATGGATTGAATTCAAATTACTAAGGAAAAACATGGATTAAATTCATCTTGAACATATGAAGTTCCATAATGAAGGAAAAATTCATACTTTAGTCAAAGAGAGGATTTTTGGGTTCAATGGGTGAAATAAACACATTGATTAATATCCGACATAACTTAATTGGATGGATTCTTGAAGAAATCTTGAAACTAGAACTTAAATTAGTGAGTTCTTGAGAGAAGAAGCTTGAATTAGGTTCTTAGGAAAGGGGAGGGATTCTACGTGTGTTGTTTTGAGGATAATGGGCAAATAATTCCCTTTTTAGTGTTATAAGTAATGTTTTGGACGATTGGGGTTGAAGGGAAATTACCAAATTACCCCTTGTCCTCCTAAATCATGAAGTTGGAATAGTAGGGGAGTAGCCTTCGTGGTGTGGGACCCATTTTGAGGAAATGTCCTCTGCAATGTGGTACCTATTCCCTAGGAATAGTTTTCATGATATGGACCCTATTTTGGGGGAATGGACCATGCCGCGCTACCCTATCGCAGAGGTTCACTGCCTCCTTTATTCGAATATGCCCCGAATCCCATCTGAAAACTCTTTCGAGACACACCTTTAACATTCCTAAATTTGTTTCAACTCAAAAACCAACGTCATGGGGTCGGGAAGGACAAAAATAAAATCCATAAAGTCTTGGGGTCTTGAAATGACTAAGTCCTCAATACTTAGTGAAAATTTCAAGCCTTGGACCCCTTACACATGCAACTAGAAGCTGAATCGAGTTAGAATCTTACGGGGCATTACAATATCTCCCACTTGGGAAAATTTGTCCTCGAATGAGACTGGTTAAGATAAGATAATACAGAGACTAAGATTCTATACATTATACTGATAAGCTGAAGCACGATCAATTAACTAAGTCAGAAACAGGATACATACTACATGGGCTGAACTGATTTCATGAATGGATGTTGTGACATGAGAATGGTTATAAAGCTAAAACAGAGAACGAAAAGATTCAACTTAAAGAAAACCATTACCTCGAGCTGAGTTTGAATTTCTGGAGAAAAATGAGGATACTGGGGTCGCATATCTACTTCTGCTTCCCAAATAGCTCCCTTAGTGGACTGATTTCTCCAAAGAACCTTAACCAATGAAACTTCTTTATTCTTTAGCCTGCGAATCTGGCGATCAAAGATCTCAACTGGGACTTATTCATAGGAAGGGCTATCCTTAACATCCATACTTTTTAACGGAACAACAAAAGCTGAATCACCAATGTAGTTCTTTAACAAAGAAACATGGAACACTAGATTTACTGATGCCAAATCAGCAACAACTCTAACTCATAAGCTACTTTCCCAAAGCAATGAAAAATTCTATATGGGCCAACATAGTGGGGGATGAGCTTTGCCTTTATTCCAAACATCTTCACTCCTTTTATAGGCAAAATATTCAAATAGACCAAGTCACCAACATCAAACTCAAGATCTCTTCTCCTCACATCTGCATAAGATTTCTGACGACTTTGGGATATTTTCAGTCTCTCTCAAATTAACTTAACTTTCTCTATTGCCTCAAACACCAAATCTGGCCCTATAAAAGTGGCCTCACCTACCTCAAACCAAAAAATAGGAGATCTACATCTTCTCTTATAGAGAGCCTCAAATAGAGCCATCTGAATACTGGAGTGATAACTATAATTATAGGCGAACTCAATCAAAGGTAAGTAGTCGTCCCTGCTACCCCTAAAGTCAATAACACACCCCTTCAAAATATCTTCTAATGTATGAATGGTCCTCTCTGCCTTACCATATATCTGATGGTGAAAAGCAGTGGTGAGATGAACTTGGGTACCACGATCCTTCTGAAAAGTTTTCCAAAAGTGAGAGGTGAACTGAGTACCTCTATCTAAAATGATGGACAATGGAACCCTATGTAATTTCACCAAATCACTAAGATAGAGTCTAGCATAATCCTCAGCTGAACACGAAGTATGAACTAGCATGAAATTGGCTGAATTGGTAATTCTATATAAAATAACTCAAAGTGAATTGTGCTGACGACGCGTACGAGGCTATCCTGTCACAAAATTCACATTTACCACCTCCCACTTCTAAGTAGGGATGCCAAACTACTGAAGTGTACTACTAGGCCTATGGTACTCAACCTTAACTTGCTGATAGTTTGAACACTTAGCCATAAACTCTGTAATATCTTTCTTCATACCACTCCACCAATAGATTTCCTGGAAGTCTCGGTATATCTTAGTAGCTCTGGGTTGAATAGAATATATCGCACCATGCGCTTCTGCTAATATCCGCTATCTCAAACCATCAACACACGAAAAACATAAGACCGAATCAACCAACCAAACTCCTAACCTATCAATATGATGAACCTCATAGACTAACCCCTTCTTATAATATTCAACATGGGAAACACTACCTATAGACAATCTACAAAGGGCATCCATCACTGTATTTGCCTTGCCCGTATGATACAACACACTCATATCATAATCTTTCAAAAACTCAAGCCATCTTTTCTTGCAAGGATTTAGGTCTTTTTGCATGAACACGTACTATAAACTCTTGTGATCTGTGAACATATCAACATGCACCTTATAAAGATAATGTCTCTAAAATTTCAAGGAAAAGATAACAGCTGCCAACTTAAGATCATAGGTCAGAAATTTTTTTTCATGTGGCTTAAGCTGTCTAGAGGCGTAGGCTATGACCTTACCACTATGTATTAATAGACAACCCGTACCAACTCTCAATGCATCACAATAAACTACGAACCCATATGTGCCATATGGCAAAGTCAAGACTGGAGTAGAAGTGAGTAGAATCTTTTACTCCTGAAAACTCTTCTCCTTGGAATCTGACCACTAAAATTTAACCTTCTTATGGGTTAGCATCGACATAGGGAAAGCAGTTGAAGAAAACCCTCTAACAAACCACCTATAATAGCCAACCAAACCCAAGAAACTCTTGATATTTGATGGAGAGATAAGTCCCAACCAGTTTCTCACAGCTTCAGTCTTTTGAGGGTCAACTCAAATACCATTACCGAAAACTATGTGACCAAGGAAAGCTACTGATCTTAACCCGAATTAACATTGGCTAAACTTAGCAAAAAACTAAAAATCTCTAAAGTTCTATGAAACAACTCTCAGATGGTCTACATGCTCATTTTAACTACGGGAATAGGTAACAATATAATAAATAAAGATTATGTCAAACATATCCACGTACTGCTTGAATACCCTATTAATCAAGTCCATAAAAGTTGCAGGGTCATTCGTTAGTACAAAAGACATAACTAGGAATTCAAAATGACCATATGGAGTTCTAAAAGCTGTGTTTGGAATGTCACATTCTCTGACTATAAGCTGATGATAACCGAACCTGAGGTCTATCTTAGAGAAATAACTTGCACCCTGAAGTTGGTAAAAAAAGTCATCAATTCTGGGAAGAGAATACTTATTCTTAATCATGACCTTGTTCAACTGATGGTAATCAATTCACATTCTGAGAGAACCATCTTTCTTGATTATGAATATAGCTAGAGCACCCCATAGGGGAAACCCTAGGCCTAATAAAACCCTTATCTAAGAGATCTTTCAACTGTTTCTTCAATTCTTTAAGCTCAGCATGAGCCATTTTGTAAGGTGGAATAGAGATAGGCTGGGTATCTAGAAGGAGAACTATTCCGAAGTCAATTTTCCTTTCGAGAGAAATCTCATGAAGATCTTTGAGAAATATATCTAGAAATTCCCTTACTACTAAAATTAACTCAAGACTCGGAGTTTCAAAATTTGAGTTCTTGACTCGAACGAGATAGTAAATGCACCTCTTAGATATCATCTTTCTTACCTTAATATAAAAAATAATCTGACCCTTAAGCACTAAAGTACTACCCCTTCAGTAGATAACTGGCTCATTAGAAAACTGAAATTGGATAATTCTATTTCTACAAAATACCATAGTATAGCATGAGTGGAGCTAATCCATGCCGAGAATGACATCAAAATCCATTATCTCTAACTCCATGAGGTCAACTGAATCAACTTTCTGAGACACTGTGATTGGGAAATTTCTATATATCATTCTGGCTATGATAGACTTATCCACTGGGATAGACATTGAGAAAGATTCAGCTAATGTATTGGGAATGACAACAAAGTTTACAACTATATAAGGAGTCACAAAAGAAAGTGAAGCTCTAGGGTCTAACAATGCATTAACATGAAGATGGAAAACCTGTTACGTACCCGTAACCACATCAGCAGAACTCTTCTGCTCATGACGAGTCTAGAGAGCATACAGTCTGGTCTTGTACTGCCTACTAGTGGCACTAGAAGTGAAACCCTACTGGGTCGGGTGACCTACCGGTGCTGTTGATGAATTAGTCTGGCTCTATTGACGATCATTTCTAGCCTCCATAGGGCCACAAGGTAGTCCCTTACCTTGTGGCCTAACTTTCCATACCCAAATCACCTATCACTACCATTTCTACACTCACCCTAATGATTCTTACCATACTTCTTGCAGAGTGAATTGGTATGACCATTGTTTTTGCTACCTTAAGACTTAGAGCCTGGCACTTTATCCCAACAGTCATGTCTGAACTTTGGCACTGGTACACTAGCTGAAAATGGAGTTGGGGCTAAATATTTCTAGCAAAACTGAGAATAATTACCACCTTTTGACCTTGGTTGAGAATAGTTAAAACTAATTGTTCTAGCCCTCTTATTATGTCTCTCTTTATCCTTAGGTTTCTCCTCCAAACTCTTATGATAATGAACTATAAGTCTAGACAGGTCCATCTCCTTAATCAACAGGTGGTCCTACACTCCTTGACCACACTATCAGATACACCAGATACGAACTTACTCATCCTGGACCTAGAGTCAGCCACCATCGTTGGAGCATACCTCTCCAACTAAGTGAACTTGAAAGAGTACTCCTTCATACTCATACTACCATGCTTCAAGTTTGTGAACTCTTAAACTTTTGCTAACCTCAAGTATAGTGGGAAAACCCTATCTATAAAAGTCATGGAAAACTTCTCCCACTCTATAGGCCTTGTCTCAAAACCTTTATCTTCCTTCCACTGCTTGAACCAAGTGTGACCGACTCCCTATAACTGATAAACAGCTAAGTCTACTCTTTCATTTGAAGTGACACCTATGATGTCCATCACTTTTTACACTCCATCCAAAAACACATGTGGATCCTTCTCAGACTTGGATCATGAAAACATTTGGGTATTTATCTGGTTGAAGTCTCAGACCCTAGATGCAGCCGTAATCATCACTAGATTGGCTGGGGCTACAACCTGTTGATTGTTCTAAGAAGCTACAGAATGGGCTAAGATTGTGAAAGTAGTCCTGAACTCAGCGTGAGAGACATGGTCGTTCAGGGGATCTTTCTGAACAGGTGGAGGTACGGGTTGATCCCTGTTTCTTCTTAATTATTTCTTCTAGGAGGCATTGTCTGTAAAAGGAATTAAGGATGAGTTAAAAAGAGTAATTCAATAGAGATCATGCTCTTTCACATGACATAAATACTGAATAAAGGGAAACTTTTCTAAAAATGTCTCGTAGTCTCTTATGCATAAGTGTAGCATGCTTTACACTCATGCACAAGTCAATGTGACTTTCAGACACCCTAGGACACTTTTAAAACCTTAGGCTCTGATACAAAGTTTTGTCATAACTTGAGGCTACCCCCTAGTCGGGACACGGTGCTTACAGCCATAAGAGACCCTAAGCTAACCCATGGTCTAGTACCTGCTATGACCTCTGAATACAATAAAGTTATAATAATGTATGCAGAATATAAACCAACAAGATACTGATAATCTAAATACTGAAATATATAAAATGGCATTTTTGAAGTATCTGATAAACACTGGAAAACTAGACTATTTTTCTGAAATCCTCTAAAACATATGGAGTTGATGGGACAAACCCCTAACTAACTCCAACTGATTGAATCATGATGAAATATTGAAATAACTAAAATAATGGTAAAACACATCATGCCCTTAATGGAAGAGGACTCACCACTATTGTTGTTGGGTAATGTTGGGCTTTCTAAGAACAGTTGAGAAATAGAGCATCCGAACATATGTTAAAAGACAACATAGTGCAAGAGAAAAATATGTGATCAGTACTTTGAATTTACTGTTATATGAGAGGACTAAATGAAACACATATGTCGACAGAACAAAAATTCATAAACATGTAAAACTGAGAATAGAAGGCTAAGCATAAACATGTAGTGATATGTCTTTAATCTATGTGACGGAATCACTATTATCAACATAACTAGATAACTGAAATCTATAGACTTGGTCATGTAGGCCTGAGCTAATTTATTCTAAATACTACACTAAGACTGTAAGAGCTAGCTCTAATCGACATGCCCCAATCTGAGCTATCGGTGTCTAACCTGTAAGCCCAGTTAGAAGGGTGTTGGTACCTTGCTGGTGGTACCAACATATGACTAACAATGTGGATCCACAAGGCTGATATCCTAAAGAATGAGGGTGTCATGCCTTTGCTGATGGGGGACCCCTCATAATATAAATATGTTTCAGCTTAAAATCAATGTCTCAGGGTCAGGAAGGCCAAAAATTAAATCCATAAAGTCTTGGGGTCTTGAAACGACTAAGTTATCAACACTTGGTGAAAATTTCAAGTCTTGGACCCTTTAAGCATGCAACTACAAGTTGAATCGAGTTTAGAATCATACGGGTATTACATCATCTAAAAATTCATTTTCCATTTTATTTTGTTGAAGAAATGGGTAGAAGCAAAGCAAACTTCACTAAAAGGAATACACGAGAATATTTTAAATGCTTCTTTATCTCAACTAACTTTTTTGAAAGTTTTCTAAGTCCATCGAAATTAGAAATCTTCTCATCAAGATCATGAATGTCAATAATATAATTAACAAATTGATTCTTAAGGTCCTTCATATTAAATTCATCAAAGTTATCAGGATATAATTTAGTCATTCCATTAATCTTTTTTATCTCAAAACTAGAAAATGAATCAATTAGATTCAAGCAAGCTACTCCATTAAGAAAATCACTTGTCACCTCAATGAAATTTTCATTAAGTATGTAATGACTCTCTAGGTCATTTTCTTGATTTGTGTGTATTTCTAGTATTTTGAGACTTTCTACAATAGCTATAAATCATTTATTACGTGCCAGAACTGTCGATTTGGCCCACCATAGGCCAAGACTTATGTTAATCCATGTTGACCTATTTAAGAATGTTACACATAGTTGAGTTTAGTAAGCCTTTAGTGTAAGGTTACTTCTCAACTTGGAGAGTCATGATGGTATTTCCCCGAATAATGATTAAGGGTTAAATCCCACTTTCACCTTAGAAACAAATTTCTTCATAATAATAACTTCCTACCTTAATGGATAACTTATATGTAAAAGAGATTAATAATGGTTTTATAAAGATTTGACCAAGATAGATTTTGGTCTACGTTTTGATACTACTAATTACTCTGGTCAGGAGAGATCCTGACCCTTTCTACACTTTTATAATGATATAGTCCCAAAGTTCAATCTAGGCAATAGATTTATGAAATCACACTTATTTTATCCATGACTTAAGTTCGTGATCCTATTATATACCTATATATATCTCTTCGATATGGGACAGATGAAGATGCAGTATTTATGATATAATTTCTAGGTAAAAACCAATGATAGATTTGAGTATTGATGTTATATATACATGTGTTGATGATTATAGTGATACTGATTATATACCCGGCAAGGCCACAGTATGACTATGATTATAAGCTTATATACCCTGTAAAGATGGAGGATATTATGATGATGAAATTGATACCAGGCAAGGATGGAAGATGATTATGATGATATACCTGAAAAAGACCGAGGATGATTATATTGATATGCTTATGTATACATCTATCGGTTCAAGTACGGCTAGCCCTATGTATGGTGATTATATATATACCTGGCTCAACTAGAATATGATTATGATGATAGTAGTTATGATGGTGATCATTATGATGAGAATATTATGATATTGATTATACTCACCGATTTGACTCTGGATATATATTATGATAATTGGATTGACTATAGTATTGTGGATTCTTTTGCATTCATCCTTGCAAGCGCATTGCCTACCACCAGTATGAGCCTTTATCTATCATCCCATTTAGGGAGTTGAATAGGCACCGGTGATGACTATGTCTTATGGTATGTTTTATGTTAATTAAACCTTTTGAGCTTGGGGCAATAGGGTTATATGATAGGCTCGAGTAGGTATTAGTTACCTGAACTAGTCAGTTACTCGTATTGTCATTAATAGTTATTATTAGTGTTATGATTGTTATTATGGCTAGTATGTGACATATTAGTTATTGATTTGATATTGATATTTAAGATATGAATCTAGTCTCTTCTATATTACAATTTCACTATTATGCATAATTAACCCATGATTAGACGTATGGATTAGAAACCCTGAGTATGATAGTACTAAATCTATCTAGGATTATGAGGTATTAAAATTAAAATATGATGATTTAGGCTATTCTTGGAGTAGACCATATATATATATATATATGTATGTATGTATATCTAGCTATATGTAGCTGTGCATTACTGTATATCCCTTTCTTTTATCATTTATTCATATTATATATTTATTCCTTGGCCTTGTATAATGTTATATATATATATATATATATCCTTATTTTACCCTTTATTCATATATTGGCAAGGTATCTATAGTATAGTGTTGAGATTCCTAAGTATGGTTGGAATAGGATAGTGCATCCTTGATATTTTCTTAGCCTTATCATGCTAGTTTCATGGTTATGAGCAGAGTATTTGACCTTACTATCTCACTAGCTTTATTACGTGATTATTGGACATGTGGGTTGTAGTTTTCATTTTGTTTATAGGTTATATATATCCGTATTATCTTTGGAGCTCAATTGAAAGTTGCCTACTGAGTACCACGTGTTTGTCACTCATATATATTTCTGTAGCGTACAGATCATTGTATGGGTTATCTTTTTTGATGTGTTTGTTGTGTAAAGCAACCATGGTTTGGAGATATAGAGTGAGTTAATGATATTAGGAGTATTACTTACCTCCCTCTTATGTACTAGACTAGTCTCTATATTGTATTCAGAGACAATAGTATAATTCCTTTGGTATCTCATTTTTGTACTCTTATTATATTAGAAGCTCTTAAACTAATTCCACTAGGTTTTGGGACTATATTATGCATTTGATTTTGTAGTATATCTATTCCATATTCTTTCCTTTATCTCTTTGGGTAGTCCATTACTAACCATTTCGGACTATGGGTTTGACTTATCTACTAGAGAGTTATAGTAGGCACCATCATGAACTGAGAAATTAGATTATGAAAAAATAGTATCAGAGCCTAGGTTCACCAATATATTAGTATAAGAGCTAACTGTTAAGTAGAGTGCTTTGAATTAGTGCGGAGACGCCCGTAACCTATCTTCGAAAGGCTATCAAATATTCTTAAGAATTTTATTCTTGACTCCATGTCGTGCGTCCGTATTGCTATGAACCTCGAGAATATTCATTGACTTAATTCTGTCCCAAATGGACGACACAAGATGGTCGATAGATGCAGACTAGGCTTCAACACGTATTTTTAGAGCTTTATCATAGTGTCAAACTAGAGATTCAGTGATGGATATCAAAGATCTTCAGCATCAACTAAAGTATTTACGGCTAGCTCATCGAGCAGTTCTCTGGCCAGAGTTTGATTCATTAGTGTTCATTAAGTTTCTTTATCAGTTTTTGAGTATGAGATTGGGTTTCTTGAGTGGGCCAGACATATTTTTATACTATATCCTTTTGAGTCACACAAAGTGTATGGGTTTATTAGAGGATTAGCATTGCTACTCCGTATATCATTGGAGTGCTTGATAGTGGTTGTGTCTTCATTCTCTCAAGTTGTCGATCAGGTGAGGGCCATAGAGAGAGCATGCATTAAGACTTATGGAGGTGGCGGAAAAAGGCCATGCTATCAGATAGTGCTAGTGGTGTTTTATCCAGGAGTAAGGATCGTTCTAATAGAGGTCAACTTCACTTGTAGACCATTGGTTCTACTCATGTAGCATTTCAGATTATGGTGACTCTCAGGTTAGATGTGGTGATCATTATGGATTGGAGCATGCATCAACTTAAAGTATTCAAAGAGCTTATTTTAGTTATGGTGAGATGGGGCATTGGTCCAAAGAATGTCCCCAGCATAGGGATTACTAGTCATTTAAATAATTTAGATCAACCTAGTGATGTTGTGTCTTATTTAGTTAGAAATAGTTTGCTTGGCACCTCAGTTGACGATTCAGTCGGTCAGTTTGAGTTTGGACCCATTTAGATTTACTTTCCTTAGATCTGTCAGGCATGTGATTATGGATTCTGCCTTGATAGGTTTGCTTTTATTTCCTGTATTTACCTTTTTTATTTGTGTGTATTGGGGTTTCATACCCATTGATAATTATGTGCCTTGATGAGTTCTTATTAGTTGGTGTGTGCCTTATTATTGGATTCATGATTATATAACTACCCCCGTTGTTTATTTCTTTTAGTAGTGGATAAAGTAGATATGTATTGATAATTTCTCCCTATAGGTGTATCATTTAGGTTTGAGTCCCATTTACCTTGGTATATTGGCCTTATTATGGCCGTTGAGTGGTACTTGCTATTTATGTTTATTTTAGTACCACCTATTTATTATATTGATGTTGATATTACTGTCATTGCTTGATGTTATTATTTGATGAAATTGATCCTTGCTGGTTATCTATTTAGACTACTATTATCTAGTTAGAATTCCATTCTTTGGGGTTCCTATTCAGTGGCTTGAGCAACTATAGCCCGATTTGATGATTTCTTCCCTATAGCAAGGTGAGGTTGATTATTTTACTCTTTTGTTAGTTGTGTTAGATTGATTGTGGCATCGAAGGTAAGTTGACCTTCTTTGGTTCTATATAGTTCTAGACTTGGCAATTTAGTTATATTGCTCATTCTTGAGTATGAGATTCTTAGACTTGCCTCCTGTACTGCGAAGGCTTTTGTTTTGGCTATCCCTCTCTATAATGTCCATTTTTGAGCTTGACTAATTTGGATCCATTTTTTGTTTGTGACTAGTTTAATGCTCAATAGTGGTTTTGATATCAATATCGTGATGTCCTTGATTCATCTTCTAAATTAGTTGGGTTCGTATCTTTATAATGGTTTTCTCTTGGTTTTAGTGTGGAGATTGGATGCTTCTTTTTTGTCGTGATATAGTTTTTATCTAAAGTGGAGTTAGAGAGTTAGAGGTAGGTGGTATTTTCTATGATCGCTCCTTGAGCTGGCAAATCATAAGTTCTTCCTCTTGAGTTGGTTGGTTAATTTTTTGGTAGTGGTCTTGACCTTCACATTCGTGTCGAGATTGGTATTTTCTTCCTGGGTGAGGTGATTCAAGGATTGATTGAGTTATGATTATCCTACTTGGGTGGATTCAGGAAATTCCTACTTTAGAGTTTGTTCAGCTAATAAGTCTTGGTGGAGTATTTCTCCTTGATGATATGTGTGTATGGCTATTCCCTACTGAGATAGAGTGTTTGATTGATTTGTTCTTAGCTTAAGTTGCATTTCTCTAAGTTGCTTGATTTTTTGCCATTATTAGAGTGATTTGCAGCCCTGTGGAGTTTTTTAGCATATTTTGATGGTTCATGTTCTCCAGCGGATACGGGTGGGCTATTTGTATTTTCAATCGTTGATCTATACTTTGATCTAATTTTTATTCTATGGCTACATTTCGTGCCCTCTATCTAGTATAGATTTGGAAGTTATGATAGATTTGGCGTATGAATGCGTACCCATCTTCAGGTTTGGTTTGGGTAGTTAAGATCGAGTGATTCAGCCTCGTGTTGAGATTTTTTCTTGGAATTGTAGAGCTTAAGTGCAACTTTTATTCTAGATTTGTCTCAGTTCAGATTTTATTTATAGGCTGGTTTAGCCTATTCCATGGTTGCCTATTTGGTTTTCTCAATTTTAGCTTTTATCATGGGTCTTCACTCACCTTTAGGAATTTTGGATGATATATTTAGTAGATGTAATATACGTGAGTTGGATTCATTATGGTTTCATTCTCGGTTGATGGGACATCCTGGAGTGGAATGTTCGGTGATGAGTAGTTATGCCTTGATCTTCTGGATTTCAGTTTGATTACCATCTGGACTAGTTGTAGCGTTGACATAGATTGCATTCCTTTTTTGTGCCTATAGCACCTTATGGGCTTATTCTTATATTTGTCGTATGGACTTTCAGTAATGCAGCCTCATTTTTTTGAGTTGTCAGTGATGAGATTGCACGGATAT
This sequence comes from Capsicum annuum, assembly GCF_002878395.1. NCBI lineage: Eukaryota > Viridiplantae > Streptophyta > Magnoliopsida > Solanales > Solanaceae > Capsicum > Capsicum annuum. The sequence goes on from NC_061116.1 coordinate 19,028,229, forward strand.
GACTCAGGTGATTTTCCTCCTAGTTTGGAGTGGATATCAAGTATGGAATGGTAAAGAACGTTTATACTTGGATTTGGGGTCAGTGGTATGACTCATGTCTTGGGTTGGTTTTGGCTCGGGTAATCCTTTATTGATTTGTGCGGGTATCGATATGGTATCAGTATGTTATGGTTCAGATTTGTTTGCATCAGCCTTTTCGATTCAGTTAGAGGCCGGTTGGTGGTTGTAGTGGAGTTTTGACTTTTGGTAAGTGAAGTGAGAGAGCTGGTTAAAAAAAAGATTCTTGTGGTCAAATCCCTCGAAAATGTTCTCTCTTCGTAGAGGTTATTTGGGAGGTCATTCTTGGAGCATGCGGGCCCAGTACCTCATCCTTTTAAGCTTTTAAAATCTTTCTATCCATTAACTTTCGAGAGCGAAAGTCCTTTTAGTCGTGGATGTTATAATGATCTGTCACATCCCGTACTTTTACCTAGCTTAAATTCATCCCAAAAATGTCAAAGACTTGCTTTAAAGATGAATGTACTTTTATACATGTGGAATTTTCAAGATTCTCACATTTTCTTTGTGTGGGAAATTAAATAACCTTTTCATCGATATAAAATTCGCCTAAATTCGACACCCGGGCAAAAAGTTATGGTCATTTTAGTAAGATGCTGTACCACCTAAGACATCAGCGCATCATGGAGCCAACCAAAATAGTAATTGTCAGTTTCCAGTGTTGCTTTATGATATTAGCGCATCGTGCCATATACCAAGTTCACAATTACCGATTTCCAGTGTACCTACGCGATTGCACCGCTTCGCGGTGCACTTCCAGTTCACAACCAAAGTTGCAACACGATTATACTGCATCGCGTCGCCATACAATTTTTGAGTTGTCCTTTTCCAGTGACACGGCGCGACAGCACCGCGTCGCGCCAGGGGTCCAGATCGGGAAAATTTTATGAAAAATTAAAGTTGCACCCAGGGTTAAAATAGTCTTTTCACATGATTTTATTCTACCAAAATGTGGGATTTAATCCCTAAAAATGTGTAAAACCCTTTATTATTCGCTTTTCCCAAAAATTAAAAGGTAGTTTCTCTCAAGAAAACAAACCCTAGCTCTCAAGAATCAAGGTCAATCCCAAGAATCTCTCCAAGAAGTCCAAAAATCTCACGAATTAAGGTATGTTAGATGTTCATTCATGGATCCTTACCTTCCATGGAGCCTAAGAATCCCTTTTAAAAATACAAGATTTATGATTGATGATTTCCCTGTTTTAATTAGATTGAATTTATGTTCATGATGTTGTTTGAGTTTTAATCCATGGTTTAGATTATAATTTCCAAGAATTGATCCTAGTATGTGTTGAATTACATGATATTCATGATAAACCCTTCAATTTGCAAGTTGATTGTTGTAACCATGTTAACCTTAAATGTTTATGATTTGATGAACCAAGCATGCTTCCCATGTGTTTGATAAATTGTCTATGAGAATGAAATGTTGCCATTATAGCATGCTAACATGTATTCCCTATTTATGTACAAGTTAATGCATTACAAGTGTTTGATAGAATGTCTCTTTGAATGAATTATGACCAAGTGAACATTTATATGTTATTCAAGTTATGTTTTGCTTTACTTTTCATGCTATCGAGTCCTGGGGGTAGTTAATACCTAACAATTTAGCTATTTTCCTAGAGCTAGTGTCAGTTACAGAATAGTATCAGTCATGTCACAATCAGTAGTACTCTTAGTCAGTTACAGAACTCAGTAGAACTCATTCAGTCATAGAACTTAGGATAACTCAGTGATCTCAGTATTAATCCAATCCAGTTTAGTCTACTCAGTCCAGTATCTTTCAGTTAGGAGTAGGATTCAGCACCGAGTGAAACCAAGGATAAGGGCTTACCTGCCAGCAGAGGGTGTGATCCTTAGAAGCAATCCTTGCGTTCCAAAACTATGTAGCAAGCATAGATTGAGATATCAAACCTATTAGTTGAGGGTTGATGAGGTACTCTACTTGCCAGTAGAGGGTATCGCCATTCTCGTTTAGGGAACCTTCCATTAGAGGGTGACTCTTTAGCTTGTCTTTACCCATGGCATGGTACTGACACCCTTCCGATTGGGGTTACAGATTGGACCCCAACTTAGTTATCTTATTAGTTCAGATTTGGGGTATGTCGATTAGATGATTACCTCCCACAATTTCAGTTTTAGTCTCAGTCTTCAAAATAAAACTTAATTCAGTTCTATAGAATTAAGACTGTAAGATATAATCACTCAGTTATCAGTAATTTAGATTATCAATAATCTTAGATTATCAGTATATTCAGTTATCAGTTATCGGATTTAGTTCCAGTAACTCAGTTACAGTATGTACAGTATGTTCGGTAGTTACAGATCCTCTATGTATGCTAATCCAGCTCTTGTATGTCATTTAGTTAGTTATTGTTCATGCATATAAACTCATGCATTCAACCTTACCTTATTTAGCATACCAGTACATTCCTACATACTGATCGTATACCCATTTCTTGTGCTATGATGTTTCATATCATAGGGTCAGACGCTCAAGTTCCTGACCGGGCTTAGCCAGATTCAGCCAGCAGTAGCAGATTTAGTAGTGAGTCCTCATCTATCGAGGATATGCTTTTGTTTCAGTACTTCAGCTTAGAAGTATTTTAGTAGATGGAGTTAGTTGAGGGATTGTCCCATCAACTCCACTTTTAGACAGATTCAGTTGGAGGCTTTCAGACTAGATTTTTAGATAGTATTTCAGTTTTGGATGTTATTATTCCTTATCAATAGTTTAGATATTTTGAACCTTATAACATTTCAGCCTATTATTCCGTAATTAATTCTAGTATGGGTTAGCTCTTGGTCCTTCGGGGTCGTAATCACCATGTGATGACTAGGGGGTAGTCTAGGGTCATTACATGACCCTCAAAGTCATTTCCTTAATTTGCGTGCATTTCTAACTTTTGAACCTTCCCATAGTGGCTATAGGTCATTTATGGCTTGCCGAAAATATCAGTTTGGTTATCGAACCGTTCGTTGGATTATAGGTTCATTTCCCTATTTTGGAGCTTTCACTGGTTCAGATTTGGTCTCAGACCAAAACTCCTAGTAGATGTCCCTGGATATAAATTTGGACCACTCCATCAGCTATATAATATCAATTTGAGGGTAGGTAAACTCTTAGTTAGGGTCACGAGGCACCTGGGCTTATTTCGACCTATTGGTTGGAAAGTTAAGAAAATAAAATATAGGTGTGAGACCCACATTTTATTGAAATGACATCGAATGAGAATTTTTATAGCATCAACAACTCTGGAATGTTTATTTTAGTGTTGGGCGACGCTTGGTTCAGGTCCCGAGGCTTCTAGACTTGTTTTGGGCTATTGAGCGGATTATATGAAAAAGAAACTATAGATGTAGGCTTCAGTTTTTACCGAAACGATCTTGGATGAAAGTTTTGATGATTCCATTGAATTTGTAATGTGGTTTACACTTAAATTTCACTAGCGGATCATGTTCATAGGGTCCTGGATGAGTTTCGAGGTTCTAAAATAAGTCTTTGACTTTGCTGGTGCTAATGTTTTCGTGATCGCAACCCAAAGTTCGCGATCGTGTCCATTGCTGAGTATAAAACCCCAAGTTCATATTTTTTACATTTTGGGATCTATAAAGCTTCGATTTTGACAAATTTCAATGCATTTTCTCTTATAATCCTAGTTTATCAATTTAAAACTCTATTTTTCTTGAACTTCTATTTTATTTTTCATGTTTTTCACCAATATTGAGAATCAAAAACCCTATTTTCACCATTATTGGAGCTTGGGAGCTGGAATTTGGGCGATTCCACTGGAGTTTTTGAGATTTCTTCCATAAGTAAGTTTTTTAATCTTATACTTATCATTTTTTCCTTGATTTTATCTCCCAAACAACTTCAAATTCTTTATTTCAAAATGGATTTTTGGGTTCTTGCCGGTAAAGTTTCAAAGTGGATTTTCTTTGATTTGGACCTCGTTTTAACTCATTTTCGGTTGGATTTTCAGATGTAGACTCCTATGAGTATGGGGAATGTATTTTAAAAATAAAATTATGATTTTACTTCTTTAATTTTTAAACCCATTTTTGAGGTCCGTTTTTAGAGCCATCTTGAATATAGCAATATGGGCCTTGTTTTACTCCTAGTGATGCATATATCACTTCTTTGATAGCATGATGACATTTATATAGCATGGAGTGAAGATGGATAATTTATGGGCGATTCAAGGATTTGCGATTTGACTTTAAGGTAGGATTTTGCCTACTTTTTTTCGTACGATGATGCGTGTTATGTATACATGTGAATGTGAATGTTAAGATTGATTATGGGTAGAATGATTTAGTCTTGATTATTGAATTTTGGGGATTAGATTAGGGTTTTTTGACCCATAAGGTGAAATGCTTGTTACACTTTTAGAATCCTATTGCCTTCTCCCTAGATTGAACTAATTCGTAGAATGGGTATGATATGATGCTAGGTTTCGTATGTGGTTTAAGCAATGGAAGCATGGTTAGTATGATTACCCTTGTTTGGACTATTCTAATGATCTTGAGACCGTAATTTAGGTAGAGTTGACTTAATTGCTCACAACCTAGGTGAAATTCCTACCTTAGGATTAACTATGACTTATTTATAATTTAGAGGTTAATTTAGATACCTTAGCCTAGTCTGGGGTATAAACTGCCTAAATATGGAATTTGAAGATTAGAAGTGGGTTCTTCCGACCTACCATAGGCCAAGACTTATGTTAGCCCAAGCAGACTTATTTACGAATGTTAGACATAGTTGAGTCTAGTAAGTCTTTAGTGTAAGGTTACTTCGTAACTGGGTGAGTCATGATGGTATTTCCCCGAATAATAATTAATGTCTTTTGGCCATGATATAGTTATAAAGTTGATATGCCTCATATTATGATTTGTGGCCTAGTGATATGATATGCCTCTAGGATATGAGATGCCTTATTGATATATTGTGCTTCCTAGATATAAGATGCCTTATTGATATATTGTGTCTCCTAAATATGAGATGTCTTATTGATATATTGTTCCTTCTAGATGTGAGATGCCTTATTGATATATTGTGCCTCCTAGATATGAGATACCTCATTGATATATTTTGCCTCCTAGATGTGAGATGGCTTATTGATATACTTTGCCTCTTTGATGAGAGATGATTACAAATATGCTTTATGGTTTATAGATATGCTATACCTCCTATAATGTTATGGCCTAGAAATATGAGATGGCTTATAAATATGATTATTGATATGAGTTTCAGTTACTATATGGGCCTAAGGCCATGAATATGATGTTATTATTATTTTGAATGTATTATTAGGCCAAAGGATCTGTTATGATATAAGGATGCGGTTGTAGTTTATGAATATTGATGCTTATGTTCCATTATTTGAATACCGGTGATGGCATGCATAGATTCGATACATTCATGATTATTAAATCAGTAAATGATGTGATTGTAGCCAAAATATGATCTTATTACTATTATTCTATGTAAGGGTTAAAGCCTATTTTTCACCTTAAAATTAGATTTCTTCATAATAATAATTGTATGTCTTAATGGGTAACTTATATGTAAAAGAGGTTAATAATTGTGTTTTAAAGATCTGATTGAGACAGATTCCTATCGATGTTTTGAAACTACTAATTAATTCAATCAGGAGAGATCCCGACCCTTTCTACACTTTTATAATGATTTATTCTCGAAGTTCACTCAGGGAAATGGAATTATGAATTCACTCTTAACTTAAGTCTGTGCATCTATTATATATCTATATACACATCTCTCCTGTATGGGGCGGAGGAAGATACGTTATTGATGATATGATTTTTGGTTAAACCCAGATGACAGATTTTAGTATTGATTTTATATATGTGTTGATAATTATGGTGATACTAATTACATACCCGGCAAAGCTGGAGGAAACTATGATGACATACTTATATACCGGGCCAGGCCGGAGGATATTTTGATAATGATATTAATACCCGTTAAGCCAGAGGATGATTATGATGTTATACTCGACAAGGTCGGAGGATGATTATATTGATGTGCCTATGTGTACATCTATTGGTTCGAGTCTCGCTAGCCCTATGTATAGAGATTATATATATACCTAGCAAGGCTGGAAGATGATTATGATGATGATGGTTATGATGATGATATTATAATATTGATTATACTCACCGGTTTGAGTCTGGATATATATTACGATACTTGGATCGATTATTGTATTGTGGATTCTGTTGCATCCATCCTTGCATACACATTTCCTATCACCAATACGGACCTATATCTATCAGCCCATATGGGGTTGCATAGGTATGGTTATGACTATGCCTTGTGGTGTGTTGTATGTTGACTGAACCTTCAGATCCTGGGGCAGTGGGGGTACGTGATAGGCTCGACTAGGTATTGGTTGCCCGAATTAGCCAATTACTCATGTTTTCATTGATATTGTTATTATCATTGCTATGTTTATTGTTATGTCTAGTTTGTGATAGTGTAATACCCCGAAAAATTTTTCGTTGAAATTTTGTGCGTAAACGTGTTGGGTTCTATCTTCTAGAATGAATTATAAATTTTTCATGCAGAATGTCTTAGATTATGATCCACCATTGCGTAGAGTATCGAATAATATTTTCAACAATATGTGGATCATCCAAAACGGACACCCGAGCGACGAGTTATGAACATTCCGATCAAACCGTGAATTGTAGTGAACAGTATAACGTGCAGGAAAAAGTACTGAGTCCTGGCGTATTTTTTCTCCAACTTTAAACAACCATAACTCCTTGTACATAACGAAATAGGTGATCTACTATATATCAACGGAAAGCTCTACGAGTCCTCTTTCCAATGAAATTCGTTACATCTAATTTTTTTATCGGAGCAAAAAGTTATGGTCGGTCTACTTCAAACTATCAAAAGTGAATTTTTGGGTCAATTTCAAACGATCATAACTCCTCGTACACAATGATCTGGGTGAGATACTATATATCAACAAAAATATATGATAGTCCTCTTTCTAATGAAATTAGTTTCATCCAATTTGGATATCGGAGTAAAACGTTATGGTTGATCTACTTCAGACTATTAAAACAGTCCACCAAAGGACAGATTCGAGAATTATTTGATTTTTAGGAGCGTTTTGGTCATTCCCCCTCACCTAAAATCC
>NC_061116.1:19038460-19094000 GCF_002878395.1 Capsicum annuum
ATTACCGTATATCCCTTCTTTCCTTCATATATTCAGATTGTATATTCATTCCATGGCCTTGTATACTATTATATATATATATATCTTTCTTTTTCCCTTTATTCATATACTGTCCAGGGATGTATGGTATAGCGTTGAGATTCCTGAGTATGGATGGAATAGAATAGTTCATCCTTGATATTTCCTTAGCATTATCCTGCTAGTTTCGTGGCTATGAGCAGAGAAGTTGCACTTACTATCTCACTAGCTTTATTATGTGATTGCTACATATGGGTATAGTTTTCATTCTATTTATATGTTATATGTCTCTGCATTATCTTTGGAGCTCAGTTGGCAGTTGCCTATTGAGTACCATGTGTTTGGTTCTCATACTACACTTCTACAACATGTGGATCATAGTTTGGGTTATGGTCGTTGATAAGTACGTCGTGCGGAGCAGCCATGGTTCGGAGGTATAGAGTGAGCTTCTAACTTTCAGAGTATTACTTACCTCCCTCCTATGTACGAGACTAGTCTCTATGTTATGTTTGAATATAAGTTGTATCAGCATAATTCCCTTGGTATCTAATTTTTGTACTATTATTATATTAGAAGCTTTTATACTGATACCACCAGATTTTAGGACTATGTTATGTATTTGATCTTTTATTACATCTATTCCACATTCTTTCTTTTATCTCTTTAGGTAGTCCGTTACTAGTTGTTCTGGACTACATATTTGGCTTACCTACTCGAGGGTTATAGTAAGCGCCATCATGACCTGAGAAATTGGGTCATGACAAAGTACTTGTAGCTACCAATTAATAATTTTATACAAGACATCCACGCAGTAATTTTGCAAAATAGTATAATCGACTACTTTACATCATGATCTCCTAGAGTTAGCATATGGATCATCATAATTGGATAATGAAAAGTTATGCTTGATATAAAATGTATCCACCTTTTCTTTAAGTGAATCCCATCAAATATTTTTTTAAGACATGATCTCATTCATTATCTTTTAAAGCTTGCAACCTTCTCTTTGTTATCTTTGCAAGAATCATTAAATTTGCAATATCCTCTCCTTTTTGTATTGACACATTAAGATTATTTTTGATTCCTAAAATATCAGTCATAAAATGAAACAAGAAAACACTCTTAAACGTTTGACAACTTCTCAGAAATTCCAATCTTTAGCTCTTTCTTCCAAAGTACTTGCATTTTCAACAAAACTATCAACTGCATAAATAATAGAGGAAAATTTACAAATAATTTTTCTACACTACTTGTTGTGAGATTCCTAATGAGTATCACAGGCTCTAATAAGACCAAATTCTTGATTAGGCCTTTACCTATTTCTAGTTACCCACAGATAATACCTTTTTTAGTTTTTCTTTGAGACTCTCAAAATTCATCCACACATTTAAAAAAAAAATCCTAACAAAATCAGAATATTTCAAACCAACAGTACAAGTTCTCCCACTTGAACATACTCTTTAGAAATCGCAACAAGATCAAGTAGAAATTGATGAGTAAAAAATGAACAGAATAAGTGCATCTACTTTCTTGTCTAATCAATGTTTTACGACCACCTAGTTCACTTTCAATATGCTTTCTCCATCATAAGATTTTCCACATGTATAAGATAAATTCAACGAATATCATGACCCAAATCCCATTGTGAGTGGCATCCACGTTATCCCTCTAGTAGGAGAACTATCTAACCCCAATTAGCCATCACCACTACTAATAATTTTAAATAAGAAAAGAGCAATTCCATTATTAACCAATAATTTGAATAGTTGTAATAGCTAAAACAATGTGGAATAATCTAGTATCTAAAATACCCCTAGAAATTGAAAGTCATTTACAAAAATATCTCTAATGATAAATCACGAGTACAACCCAAAAGACTAGAATAACGAAAGTGTATGTATCCAAAACAAATGGACAAGAACATAATCTGTGAAGATTCATAGCTGCTCGAAAGATAACACGCGCCCTTGAGTTGAAAAGGTCACTGGCTAAAACTAAAGTCTTATCGGAGCTGCTGGAATATTCTCGCTCAATAAAAAGAAGAGCACATGTAGTATCATTATAAAACTACTATGTACTGATAGGTTCATAGGCTGAGTCAATATATTAAATATGAAACACTTTCTAAATAAGTATAACCACATAACATTTAGTATTTAGTCCTTCGCATAGTCTTTTCTCAATACAACCAAGTAAATCCGAAAAGCATAGTATAAGTACAATGTTCAATCAAGTAAATACCATGACTTATAACATTAAATCAATCTTACAATTATGATTACACAATTCAAGTATGTCAATATCCCGGACAACTGATGGATCTAAATAACAATAGTGTTATTAACTCAAAATAACATTAACAATACAACTAGGTCCACTCATAAAACCATAAAACTCACTAATATTATGTACACACATGCTATGGATTTTATAAGTGCCCACTAGCTATGACCTATAGAGGACGAGCTCAGTCAATGAATTAAATAACCCATACATCTAGTATCTACTACCCTTATGCAAAATCAGGCATTATACTACCCTAAATAACCCATACATCTAGTAGCTACTACCCGTATGCAAAATCAGGCATTATTCTACCCTTATTTTAATGTTCCTACCCTCATTCATCCTGAATTCTACCAATTTTGTAATGATAACCTTTATCGATTCATCTCACAATATCAATCTATGTCACACATGTAAAATCAATATAAGATAACGCAACCACACTTGCACTTTAAAATAAGTCATTTTATGCAATCTCATTTTTGGTAATTAAACAACTTATAATACTATCCAATAAGTTAACATATAACATCCATTGCAACAAGTATATAAAAAGGCAATTAATATGCATACATAAACTAAATTGAGTCTCAATTATCATTCAATTATAACCTACCTCAATTAAAGCCTTGCACTACACTAACAAACTTGAACATTGTCCTATTTTGTATTTCAGCTTGATTATGATCTAAAAACAACATGCTAACCTGTACAACCTTCATGGTAGTTTTAAGATTTTACTGCATTATGATCATTTTGCCTTTCCTTGTAGTTGTTTTATGTCATTTATGAGTTATGGAGATAGTTGGAACAGTCCCCAATACATTCGAAAGTGATTTATATGAGTTTGTGATTTTTAATAGCCTTAATTGGATAAGTTTGATTTTAGTTAGTGTTTTATGATTTGAGCTTTGGATGGTGATTCTGATAGTTTTACTAGATCCAGATGTCAATTTTGGGTTTAGTAGTGTAGTTCATTCAAGCTCCGAGCCATTATTTTGTATTTTGTTCGGGTCTTAATTTATTGTTAACGAACCTATTTTGTAAATTCAATGATTCACATTAGATCCAAAATATGTTTTTATTTAATTTGCACTACTGATTCATGTTAAGAAGGTTTTGGATGAGTTTCAAGGGTCAAAAATAAGTTTTTAAAATTCCTTGTGCTAGTGTAGCAGTTTTAGCTGCCGGTTCACCGTTTAAGCGGTCATTAACCATTTGACCAAGCCACTTTAGCAGTAGTTTGACTCTTTGACTAGACTGATTTAGCAGATAAAGTGTTTCTTAAGTGGTAATTATTGAGTTTAAGAACAAACCAAATTTATTTCATATTTTTGACATTTTGGGAGATAGAAAGCTCTGTTTTAGGTGATTCTCAATGTGTTTTTCTAGTATAATCATTAAGTATATGATTCTACATTTATTTTATTCATTTTCCAAAATTATATACCTCGTCTTTCATAATTTTGATTATAAAGTTGAGTTTTAAAATTCAAAGTAATAAAATTAAAAATTCTTAATCTAAATGTTGATTTGTAATGGATTTTCATTTATTTGTGAGATTAAAGGACCTTGTATCATAGATAAATGAATTTTGACACAATTTATTCAAAATTTCTCATTTTAAACTGAGTTTGTTAATGATTATGGGTTTTTTATCTCATAAAGTATAAAATGTTTTTTCTTTGATTTCAAGTCTAATGTCAACATATTTTTAGTTGGAACATGATTCTTAAATAAAATCTTTATTTTATCATTGTATTTTTTGAACTTATTTTGAAGTGATTTGAGACCTGGAAATTGAATATATCGATATGAGTTTCGATGAACTCTTTTTAACTTGTTCATATTTGATTATTAATTGTTTCTGGAGATGATTTGAGGAAGTAAAGCTTTCGGTTGATACGTTGAACTGTAATATAGACATGCAAACCTTCTTTAAGACAAGTTAAGATGTACATTGTCTTTCTTCAAAGTGATTATATATTATATGTTTGTTTGCTTGTGTATTGTAAATTTTTTAGCTTTTGGGGATCCCACTTAGGAAAAATAAAGAGAATCTCCTCATGTACTGGAGTCTTTTAATGGATTATAGTTATGTAATTAGTTACCTAAGTTAGTATTACTATTTGTAATTTGTAATGACCCTTTAAGTTATTTTTCATATTTTCGCTAATTTTCATCATTAGAGCCTTTCCATAGCTTCTCCAAGTTATTAATGACTTTCTGGAGCTGACAGTTCAGTTACCAGATAGTTCGCTTAATTTTTGGAGCCAATTTCCTGGTTTCAAATGGCCACCAAGCGGAAACTTCAGTAAAACAACCTTGTATGCAAATTCTAACTGCACCAGTAGCTCTGAGATATAAATTTTAGTCTAGGTATACCTTTGGTTTAGGTCTCGAGGCACTGCGGCTTATTTTGACCTATTGGTCAAAAAGTTGAGAAATTAAAAATATGAGTGTGGGACCCACATTTGGTCAAAACAACCATAGATGGAAAAACCAAGTGGACTATCACATTCGTAACATAGAATTTATTGTTGTTACATAGTTTATTTGCGTATACAGGATTTTGAACGAATCTCAAACACCAATCGGGCCCATTTTGGACTTGGAAAATTTGGCGCATCAGCAAATTTGGTGCCACCGCAATCGCACCTCTTTAGATTGTGATTGTGACTACCCATACAATAGAGATGCCGCGTCTGACAACTCATCTGACAAACCAGAGGTACTGCAATCGCGAGGCCTCAGAACACGGTAGATACTTTCGAGGCCCTAAGTTGGGTATAAATTGAGCCTATTTCCATGAATTTTGGCATTAGTCATCTTTCTCCTTGAGAGATAAACCCTAAATAGTGAGTTAGATTAAAATTGAAGCTTGTGGGAGCTTGAGAAGCTAGATTAACATTTATTTTTGTGATTTTCATTTGATTTGAGGTAAGAATTCACTCTTTGTTAGTAAAATTTATTGATTAGTTACTCAAAACTCCAAAATCTTTAGGGCTTGATTTTCACCCATTTTAAGATAATGATTCCATGAGTTTGATATAATGTTAGGTTGATTTTTGAAATGCAATTTTCGTAAGTGGGAGGACCACATGAGATTTTTGAGGTGATTTTTGGACCCAAAGCACAATGGTGCAATATGGGTATTGTTATGATAGTATTGATGAATAAATAATTGTGCTTTTTATAGCTTGGTATCTTAAGGAGTCTTCTCGAGAGGGTAAAGCAAAAGTTTAGCAGTTTGTTGAGATTTGTTTGGTGATGAGGTAGGCTAGGTTTATCCCTAATTTGATTGAGCTATATCATGGTATAATTAATATATATTATTAGATTGGGATGGGTTTTAGGTGTTGGATTTATGAAATGCAAGACTTGGGGTTAGTTGAGCCGTTTAGGCTACTTGACATCGTAAGCTTGAAAAACTTAGCTTGTTTCTCAAACCATAGGTGAATTAGGCTTTATTACTTATGTTTAGCATGAGAATGCCTTATATTGCTCAAAATTAAATAAAATACTTTAGTTAATCATGCTTAGAGTAAGTTGGCATTAGTTGCTTACATTAGCGAAGGTTGCTTTAGTTTTTATTGGAGTTAGTTAATGTGTTTGGGAAGAATCTCCACCTTAGGAATAGTTGTGGCTTGCTTTACATCTAAAAATGGATTTAGATTCCTTAATCCTAGTCCGGGTAGAATTTTGTTTAAAATAGAACTTGAGGATTAGAAGTGGACTCTTAACCCACTTTAGGCTATGACACATTTTAGCTTTGGTAAAACCGTTTACACTTATTAGACTCTTGGAAATGTGTAATGAGGCAATATTGAGAAATATTGACAATTGATGGTTGTGTTGGTTAATGTGAGGGTTGACGCATATTGATTTTGCTATTATTTATACATATTGATGATACAATTTATAATGTGGACTATATATATGGAATTTGAGACTGAAAGGTGGGTATGTTGTTGACTTACCGATTCGAGTCCAGCTATGGATTATATACCAGTTCAAGTATGGATGTTGATTATAGTTACTTGTTCGAGTTTGGCTATGCTCCAAGTCTGGATATTGATTTATATTTACCAGTTAGAGTCCAGTTATTGATTATTTACCGATTTAAGTTTGGCTATTAATTAAATTTACCAATTTGAGTTTGGATATACATATTATGAGATGATACTATACTATTTATGGTTGATGATATTGGGGTGTGAAATTGAAGGTTGTGAATTGGTTAAGTTGGAAGATGAGGAAATGGTTAAAATGTAGTATAACATAAATGGATTCTAGTAATTGAATAGATTGGTTAATGAGTGATGATTGGCTAATAAATGGTGATTAGTGAGAAATGGTGGTAAGGTTGTTAAATGATGGTAAAATTATGGAATGGGGCAAGTTGTGGAATGATGGTAAAATAATAATGAAGGTTAGTTATAATATCGGTTGATTGCTCATTATTCTCTTGAGTGTACTCTCCAGTCGTATGGGAGGTTGTGATGAGTCCTTTACTTTTCTGCATCAATTAACGTATTGGACCAATTTTGTAGTTTGTGGTTGCTTGTGTGTTATTATGTTATATTATGTTATGTTATGTTATCATTCCAGTTTATTTACTTACTATGCACAACGGTGTTAGAGATGATCCCAGGTTCGTTTTTGTACCCTGACTTAGTTGTGATATCTTGTATTTTATCATACTTATATCATGACTTAGCTCAGTCTACCGACTATACCTACTGAGTACTCATTGTTTCAGAATTCATACTATACTTTTGTACCTTTTTGGTACAAATGCGAGTCCTAGTTGTTGTCATTGATTGGCGTTCATAAAGTGATTGATTTTTAGAGATAGGGTAAGCTCTTGGAGTTCAAGTTTTCTATTTCCCTCTATCCTTTATATTCAGTCTTTAGTTATTGAGAAAAATGTATTGACTATTCAAGAGTTGTGAGTTGTATTAAGAATATTAGATTCTCTTATACTGGCTCTACCGGGTCGTGGGACTGGTATCTTGTATTGACTATTTATTCTATCTAGAACCTTGGTTATTTATAAATCATGTTCTTAAAATTTTTCTTATATTGGGAATTTCGTGGAAAATTAACCTATTGTGTTAGCTTCGGGTTATATTTGTCTTACCTATTGGTGACATTTAGTAGGTGCCATCATGACTGGTAAATTAGGCCATGACTAATTAGTATCAGAGCCTAGGTTACACCAGTATAGTTGGTACAATATCAAGTGTCTAGTAAAGTCCTGCAGATCAAAATGATAACGTTTGTTTCCTATCTTCGGAAGGCTATGGGATATTCTTAGAAGTTCTTTACTTCTTTCACTCATATCTTGTTAAGAGTTTGAGCTGGTTTTTATATGTATTCCTTTGACTTCTCTTTTTTGCAGATGGACAGAACACGTTCTACCATTACACGAGACGAGGGTCCCGAGATCGAGCCTAGGGATCCTATTTCTATTTGTGAATGACCTAGAGGTCATGGACATCCGCGTGATGTATCCCCAGCTAGGTTCCAGGATAGGCTGCCTTCCATATGTCTTATGCTCGCTCCTAAGCCAAAGATTCTTTCACCCCAGCTAACAGTGAGACATGGACCATTCTAGGCTTCACCAGGGTTTATTTCTTCCTTAATGCTATGAGATACTTTAGTTTATCTTTTGGGTTTAGCTGGTGGTGTACCATTTGATGGTGTATAATTTACTAGTTAGAGTGGTACTAAGGTATGGGTGTAACCTATAGTTGTGGCTCCTGGAGGTGAGGTTCCTCCCACACCATTAGTTGCCTAACCTGCTATGTCTTCTAAGAAGCAGAAGATGTTGGGTAGATTCTTAAGATTAGCTCTACCTAAGTTTTTTGGTGCGTCGAGCGAGGATGCTTATGAGTTTTTGATTGCTTGTGAGGATAGACTCCATAATTTGGACCTTGTTGAGACTTATGGTGTTGATTACACCATATTTTAGTTGTATTTGGCTACTCGACATTGATGGATCTATTTTTTGGATTGTAGACCAGCTAGATTCTCTCATTTGTCTTGGGCTCAATTCTTTGATATGTTCATGGAGAAGTACATGCCTTGCAGCCTTAGAGATTCTTTAAGGGATTAGTTATTTAGATTGGAGTAGGGATCTATCACAATTGTAGAGTACGAGGCTCATTTTAATGAGTTGGATATGCACGCGACTTCTATTCTGGACACTAAGTATGAAAAGGTTCGCTGCTTTATTTGAGGACTCAAACTCCTTATCATTATGTTTACTCAGAGTTAGGTCGCTGTAAGAAGATCTTTTTCTGAGGTTTTGGATTATGCTCAAGTGATGGAGGAGATGCATCATAAGGCCCATGGGGCAATGATAAGAGGGCTGAATATCAGGGCAATTTTAGTGGAAGCCATAGTAGTTCTCAGTTTAGAGGTAGTAGTTCTCATGGTGGGTATTCTCTAGGTCCTTAGAGTCAACCTAGTCGACTGGTTCAGGCAGTTTTTTAGATTAGTGATAGAGGTTAATCTAGTGCTAGTAATTGCCCTGGTCAGGTTGGCGGGCAGTTTTTGAGGTGTTCCACTTCTAGCCATTCTAGTCATAGCGGTCACTTTGGGTCAGTCGAATCAGTTGGTTTTGGTTTTTCTTTGGTTTTATGTTATAGTTGTGGGGTTCTTGGTTACTATTCTTGAGAGTTCCCTCTAATTGGGGCTATCATTGCTTCAGTCTAAAGTATTCCCCCTATTAGAGTAGTTCATCCCTCAGCAAGAGGTAGTTTTCAT
Organism: Capsicum annuum; assembly: GCF_002878395.1. Classification (NCBI taxonomy): domain Eukaryota; kingdom Viridiplantae; phylum Streptophyta; class Magnoliopsida; order Solanales; family Solanaceae; genus Capsicum; species Capsicum annuum. Next base: position 19,047,539 of record NC_061116.1, read on the forward strand.
GGTCGTAAGGGTAGTGTCAGGAGTACTCGAGGAGGTTCTTAGGCAGACAAGATAGGAGGCCGATCAGGTGCCTAACCAAGTGGCGGGCGTGGTTAGTTGTATGCAGTACCTACTAGGCACGAGGTTGAGACTTTAGATACTGTATTTACAGATATAATTTTGGTGTTCTGCCAGTTGGACCTCGCAATGTTTGATCTAGGATCCACTTATTCTTATATGTCTACTTATTATGCACCATGGTTGGAGTTCGTCTTGTGACTTATTATCTGTGCCATTATGTGTATCTAATCTCGTGGGTAATTCTTTAATAGTGGATTGAATTTTCAGATCATATATCAGGACTGTTAGAGATATTGATACTTATGCTGATCTTGCTAAGCTGGATATAGTTGATTTTGATATGATTTTGGCCACAGACTGGTTATCCCACTATCATACGGCCATGAATTATTTTGCCAAGACTATTATCTTAGCCATGCCCGACATACCTCCAGTCATGTGGTAGGGAGCGGTTAGCTACAAGTTGATCAGGATTATTTCTTATGTTCGTGCTGGGAGGCTTATTTCGAGGAGATACGAGTCTTATCTTAATTATATTTGTGATACTAATATGGAGAGTACGTCGCTTGACTCTATTCCTATTGTTTATGAGTTTCCTAATGTGTTCCATACTGACCTGCTTGGTATTTTCCCTATTCATGAGATTGAGTTTTCTATTGATCTCGAGCCTGACAGCTGGCCTATTTTTATGACACCTTACTGTGTGGCTCCTGTCGAGCTTAAAGAGCTAAATTCTCAGCTTCAAGATTTTATTAGTAAGGGTTTTATTAGATCGAGTGTGTCGATTTTGGGAGCTTCTATATTATTTATAAAGAAAAAATATTATTCCATGCGTATGAGTATTGAAAATAGGCTGCTTAATAAGGTAACTGCGAAGAACCATTATCCTATTCCTCACATTGATGATATGTTTGACGAAATTTAGGGTGTGGTAGTGTTTTTTGAGATTGATTTGAGATCTGGTTACCATTAGATGAGGATTTGGGCTAAGGATATCCTAAAGACAAGTTTTAGGACCCATTATGTTCATTATGAGTTCTTAGTGATGTTATTTGGGTTGACTAATGCCCCAACCACGTTCATGGATTTGATGAACTGAGTATTCAGGCTTTATTTAAATTCATTTGTGATTGTATTCATCGATGAAATCCTTGAGTATTTGAGGAGTAGAGAGGAGCATGCACAATATTTGAGGATTATGATCCAAACTTTGAGAGATCATGTGGTTTTTCCCAAGTTCTCCAAGTGTGAGTTTTGGCTTGAGTTGGTGACATTCCTAGGACATGTGGTGTTTAAAAAAAGGATTATAGTAGATCTTATTAAGATTGAGGTGATTCGTGATTGGGCTAGACCGACATCTTTGACTAAGGTCCATAGGTTCATTAGTTAGGCTGGTTATTATAGATGCTTTGTCAAAGGTTTTGCTACTATTTTAGCCCCCATGACCAAATACTCGAAAGGAGGTTCATTTTGGATGGTCCAAGGGGTGTGAGTCTAGCTTTAGAAAGCTCAAGGATTTTCTCACTTCAGTTCTTGTTTTAGCTCTTCCTATCGAGGGTAAGGGATTTACCAAATTTGGTGATGCTTCTGGTGTTGGTCTGGGTTGTGCATGGATGCAGCAGGGTCGTGTTATTACTTTTGCTTCTAGATAGCTTAAGGAGGTGAGAACAACTACCCCACTCATGATTTGTTGTTGGCTTTGGTAGTTTTCACACTTAAGATTTGGAGGCACTATTTGTATGGCACGCATTATGATATTTTCACTAATCATCATGGTCTTCAGCATCTTATGACCCAGAGGGAGCTTAATGTAATACAACATATATGGATGGATTTGCTTAGGGACTATGATATTTACACCTTTTATCATCCCGACAAGACAATGCGGTAGTGATGTCTTGAGTCAGAAAGCTATGAGAATGGGTACTTGGATTGTATTTTAGTTTATCAGAGGTCATTGGATTGTCACATTCAGTCCTTGTCCAACTTAATGGTTTGCCTTGATATTTTAGAACCTAGGTTGATTATTGCTAATGTTGAGAGGAGGTCTTATTTGAGTAGAATTGGGATTGTTAGTTTGAGATAGCAAGCTTTGTTTCCTTCATGATTAGGTGTTGAGTAGTGAGTCCGAGAGGGTTACCATAGATTCTAAGGATGTTTGGAGATTTGATGGTTATATTTATGTTTCACATATTGATGACTTGATTTAGTTGATTCTGCATGAGGCTCATAACTCTTGATATTACATTCACCCTAGCACATCAAGATGTATAGAGATTTGAGATAGCAATATTGGTGGAGTGGTATAAAGAGAGATGTGGCAGACTTTGTAGGTCATTACCTATGTTGTCAGCAGGTAAAGGGCGAGGATCAGCGACCTAGAGGATTAACTCATAGATTGCCTATTCTTGAGTGGAAATAAGAACGGATTACTATGGATTTTATTAGTGTATTGCCTCACATTTCCCGTGGTTCTGACGGTATTTGCGTCATTGTGGATTGTTTGACCAAGTCAGCACATTTCATTCCTATTCAGATATCCTTTGGTGGTTAAAGATTGGTCCATATCTATGTTTGGGAGATAGTACATTTGCATGAGATGCCCATTTCTATTATTTTTTTATTATGGTTCAGTGTTCACTTTGAGGTTTTAGAGAGCTTTTTAGAAGGAGTTGGGTACCAAGGTGGATCTTAGTACAACCTTTCATCCACAGATAGATGGCCAGTTCGAGCAGACTATTTAGGTTCTTGAGGATATTCTCTGAGCTTGTGTTATAGATTTTTTAGGCCAAAGGGAGCAGTGTTTAGCCTTGGCACAGTTCACATATAATAACAACTATCATTCGAGTATTGATATGATGCCTTTTGAGCCTTTGTATGGTAGGATATGTCGTTCTCCAGTTGGATAGTTTGAGACTTTCGAGATTAGGGCCCATGGTACTAATTTTCTTTAGGATTCGTTAGATAAAGTTAGGGTAATTCAAGATAGGTTGAGAGTGGCTCAAAGTAGGCAGAAGGCCTATGCAGACCGTAGGCTTAATGCCTCAAAATTTGAGTTGGTGATCGTGTATTCCTTTGTATATCACCTATGAAGGGTGTGATGATGTTTGAGAGGAGGGGTAAGCTTAGTCCCACAAATATTGGACCCTTGAGATTTTTCGCTCTGTTGGTGAGGTCGCTGATAAGTTAGATCTACCTCTTAATTTTGATGTTGTTTATCCAGTTTTCCATGTCTTTGTATTACGATGATACATTCTTGATCCGTCTCATGTTCTTAGATGGGACTCAGTCCAGTTGGACAAGCGTATAACCTTTATAAAAGAGCCAGTGCTCATATTGGCTAATGATGTGAGGCGATTGCGCTCCAGAGAAATGCCAATAGCTATGGTTCAGTCGAGCCATTGCCTAGTAGTGGAGGCCACTTGAGAGATCGAGAGCGATATGTGGACTTAATATCCTCACATGTTCGATACTTTAGGTACATCCTAATTTGAAACTTTTATGGACTAAAGTTCCTTTAGTAGTGGATATTATAATGACCCTTCAGGTCATTTTCCAAATTTCTGCTTATTTTCGCTATTGGAGCCTTTCCATAGCTGCCTCAAGTCATTTATGACTTGCTAGAGTAGACAGTTCAGTTACTGGGAGTTCATTTGTTTTCTAGTTCCAAATGACCATTAAGTGAAAACTTTAGTGAAACAACCTCGTAAATTTTGACTATGCCAATAGCTTTGAAATATCGATTTTAGGCTAGGTAGATCTTTTGTTTGGGTATCGAGACACTCGAGCACATTTTGACCTATTGGTCAGAGAGTTGAGAAATTTGAAATATGGGTGTGGAACCCATATTTTGTCAAAACGACCTCCGATGGAAAATTTGAGTGTGCCATTACATCTAAAACATCAAATTTAGTATGGTTACATAGTTCATATGTATATACGGGATTTCGAATGAATCTCGAGCACCCGATCGGGCTAATTTTGGACTAGAAGAATTTGGCGCATCATCAAATCCAGTGCCACAACCATCGTGCCTATTTGGATCGTGATCCTAAAGCTTCGTCCAATAGAGATTCCGCGATTGCAAATAGGGGTCGCAATCGCAACAAGTCTGACAGACGAAAGGTACCGTGATCGCGAAGCCTCAGAGCGCGATAGCAATTGCTGAGGCCTTGGGCTGGGTCTAAATTGAGCCCTTTTCCATGAATTTAGACATTATTCATCTTTCCCTTTGAGATCTAAACCCCAAAATAGTGTGTTAGCTTAAAATTGAATCTTGTAGGAGCATACAAACCTAGATTAACACTTATTTTCATGATTTTCATCAGATTTGTGGTAAGAATTTACCTTTTTCTTGGTGAAATTTCTTGATTATTTACTCAAAGTCCCAAAATTTTGAAGGCTTGATTTTAGCTCTAATTTGTCTTAATTTTCACCAATTTTTTAAAGTAATAATTTCATGAGCTTGATATTATGTTGGGTTGGTTTCGGAGATGTGTTTTCCGTTAGTGGGACCCACATGGGGTTTTTGAGGTTATTTTTGGACCCGAAGCACAATGGTGCAATATGGGTATCATTATGCTCATAATCATGAGTAGATTGTGTTTTTGATAGCTTAGCATCTTGCGGAGGCTTCTCAAAAGGGTAAAGCGGAAGTTTAGCAGTTCGTTGAGCTTTCTTCGGCGATGAGGTAGGCTAGGTTTGTCCCTTGTTAGATTGAGCTATGTCATAGTATTCGTATGATATATCGATAGAATAGGATGGGTTTTAGGTGTTGGATTAATGAAATACAAAACTTAGGGTTAGTTGAGCCGTTTGTGCTACTAGACACCGTAAGCTTGAAACACTTAGCTTGTTCCTCATACCTTAGGTGAATTAGGCTGCGTTAATCATGTTTAGCATGAGAATGCCTTATATTTCTCAAGATTAAGTAAAATTCTCTAGATAACCATTCTTAGGTTAAGTTGGCCTCAATTGCTTACACTAGCAAAGGTTACTTTAGTTTCTATTAGACTTAGTTAATGTGTTTGGGAAGAATCTCTACCTTAGGACTAATTGTGGCTTTCTTTACATCTAAAAGTGGATTTAAATACCTTAAGCTTAGTTCGGGTAGAATTTTGCTTAAAAATGGATCTTGAGGATTAGAAGTGGACTCTTAACCCACTTTAGGCTATGACACATGTTAGCTTTGGTAAAACCATTTATGCTCATTAGACTCTTGGAATTGTGTATTGAGGCAATATTGAGAAATACTGACACTATTGTTATGTTGGTTAATATTAGGGTTGACGCATAATGATTATGCTATTATTTATCCATATTGATGATATTATTTATGATGTGGATTTTATATATACACATACATACATACATATATATATATATATACATACATATATTATGGTTCGAGTTTGAAAAGTTGTTGAATATATTTATAGGTTCGATTCCGACTAAGGATTATTTACCGGTTCAAGTTCGGATACTGATTATATTTACTGATTCTGGTCCGACTATTGATTAATTACCAGTTTAAGTTTGGATATTAATTTTATTTACTGATTCAAGTTTGGCTACTGATTATTTATCGGGTTAAGTCTTTATATCTATTATATTTATCTGTTCGAGTCCAGATATGCATACTATGAGATGATGATATACTTTTTATGATTAATTATATCAGGGTGTAAAATTAAAGGTAGTAATTTGGCTAAATTGGAAGATGATGAAATGGTTAATTTGGCTAAGTTGGAAGATGATGAAATGGTTAAATGTAGCATGACAGAAATGGATTCTAGTAATTGAATAGATTGGTTAATAAGTGATGATTGACTAATAAATGGTGATTAGTGATCAACGATGGTAAGGTTGTTAAATGATGGTAACATTGTGAAATGTGAAAACTTGTGGAATGATGGTTAAATGACAATGAAGGATAGTTAAAATTTCGGTTGATTGCTTATTCTTCCCTTGATTGTACTCTCCAGCCGTATGAGAGGCTGTGATGAGTCCTTTACTTTTCTGCACCAATGGGCATATGGGAGCCAATTTTGTAGATTGTAATTGCTTGTGAAAGATTATGTTATGTTATATTATCATTACAGTTTATTTAATTATTATGTACAACGGTGTTGGAGATGATACAGGTTCATTTCTGTACCGTGACTTAGTTATGATATCTTGTATTTTATCATACTTATATCATGATTAAGCTCTGTCGGTCGATTATGCTTACTAAATACCGATTGTTTTAGTACTCATACTACACTTTTGTACCTTTTTGGTGCAGATGTAAGTACTAGTTGATCGACGTTTGTGCGGTGATTGATTTTTCGAAATAGGGTGATCTCTTGGAGTTTGAGTGGCCTATTTCCCTCTGTCCTTTATATTTAGTTTTTAGTTATTGAAACAAATGTACTGACTATTCTAGACTTTTGAGTTGTACTGATACTATTATATGTTTTTGTACTGGCTCTACCAGGTCGGGGAAATGGTTTCTTTTATTGACTGTTTATTTTATCTAGAACCTTGGTTATTTATAAATTTTGTTCTTGAAATTTCATCTTTGTTGGACATTTCCTATCGAATTAACCCATTGTGTTAGCTCCGAGTTATGGTTTGGCTTACCAATAGGCAGAATTTGTAGGTGTCATCATGACTCGTAAATCAAATTATGAGATAGTTTTGCTTAGAATATATCGTTGATAGTTCACCTATTGACCTTGAATAATGGATAAGGGATACCTATTTTAGAGTTTGAATCATGCTTAGTGGACTTTATTGCAATGATCGGGGCTTGTTGACCTTTTAGGAGATAATTATTCCATTATTGTTATTTTAATGAAATAATTGAGATTTAGAAAATACATAGATTATAATGGACTTGTAATAGTTGAGGTGGTTATCAGTGTTTAGTATATCTTATTCGGACATATTATTAACAAGCGTAGATCTCTTTTTAAATATTTTACCTAATGATGCCATATTTAGGAATTATGAGACATATTTTATAAAATGAGCTAGGTTTGGGTAATTATGATATATAATACTGTGTGTATCATTTATTATATTTGTTTTGCTCGTGGAGTGCTTAGGTGAATATTATTATTGACTTGAGCGATTATTAGGATAGTGACATTCGATGCAGGATTGAATTTATATTTTAGGTCTTTTTGAATATATTTACCTTTATCATGATAGTAATTCCTGAAAAAATGGTTTTTGAGATGATATTATTGATGTTTAAATGACTATTCACTTTAGTAGTGTCAAGGAGGACTCATATCATGAATTATTATCATATTGAGGAGATTTGACCTCATTTATACTATTATTGAATTGATTCATTATATTCATATTGACATAGTTATGAGATACGCCATGACCTCATTCATCCATATTCATAAAAATTGGTACCACTCAGTAACACTTTATAAAACCCGTGATTTTTGACCATTAATCTAGAGGTAAATGAGACATATTATAAAATCCTTGATCCGTGAACATTATTCAAAGAGGTGAATGAGAAATGCTTTATAAAATTCTTAATTTGTGAATATTAATCGGAGATATGAATTGAATGACGAGATTGAGATGTGAGAAAGTATACGGGCTGCAAACCCCCGATGGGTCCTATCTGAAGCACTGAGGCTTGGAAGGTGTATACAAAAATCATGCAATGGCTTAGACCTTTATCATCCCATCTTTATCATTACATTACATTTCATCATATATCCTAAGTATGTTTGAAATTATGTTTGTATATTTACTTTCATATTGAATTACCGCAATTAGACCTTGTTTATGATATTGTATCTTTTGAATTCATATCATTACATTACATTATATAATACTACATATTGGTTGATTTAGGAGTTGAGATATTATGATACATAGGATATGACTATGTCTTGGTTATTGAGGCTTATAGAATTGCACCTATTGGTAGAATCATATACACATACTTATACACTCTCACTACTGTATCTCAGATTATTTATTGAACATATTGCCTGAGCCTAATATACTATGTTAGTGAGTCTCTCTCATAAATGACTTCTTTTAGTTGTTGATCATAAAATGGCTAGTGTTGACTCGCCTAGACTTATGTGTCTATCCTTTATGTAAATATTTTCTAATAGTTATTGTGTTGGGATGTCTGGTTAGGATAAAGTGGTATATTTATTGGTGGTAGATTAAAGAGATCCTTGGATAGTTGGGGGGTGGTGGTTATCGCTATAACGTTAAATTAGGGCCGGTTATAGACGATGTTGGCTGAGTACAAATGTTTCATACTCACCCTTGCTTCTTTTCCCTTTTCCTTGTTTTCTACACCCCGCGTAGGTGTTGGTTCGAGTAGTAGATCGTAGATTTCATTCCTTTGGTATTGACATTGGAGATTGAGGTTGTCGCTGACTCTTCATAGAGCTTACCTGGATATCTCTTTATTTATTTTATGCTAAGATACTTTAGTTGAATAATATCATTCTGTGTTTAGAGGTTTGTACTAGTGACAGCCAGACCTGGAAAGTATCTTTGAAATTATTACTTCATCTTTAAATATATTTTGAATTGCTAGTATTTCTCTTATTTCGTATTTCTCTGATATTTATTTTTATTTTATTATTTTCTATTTCATATTTAGTTTATGCCATCCATCCTGTTTCATGTTTCATTACGACCTTGGTGTACTATTCTCTATCTTGAGCTAGGGGTCTATCGGAAACAACCTCTCTACTTCTTCGGAGGTAGTGGTATGGACTGCATATATTTTACCCTCACTTTGTGGGAAAACACTGGAAATGTTGTTGTTGTTGCTCCTTCTTACTTGATTATTGAGTTTGGGTTTGGATAGACTTACCTATAATGGGGGGTTGTAATAGGTGCCATCACGGGATCTATTTTGTGTTTGACATAAAAGCCATTCAAACAATATCCTTAGAAACACAAGGACTATAAACTAATCCCATAACTCCAAGGTTAAAATTATGATCATTCTCTTATTTTAGGATTTTATACCTTCATTCCACCTTCACTCTACGAAATTCATGTTTATAAAAATGAATTCTAAGCATGAAAACATAAATTATCCAACCTTAAACCTTGTTTTCACTAAGTTACACTAGAAAATTAGCGTAAAGCAAGTCAAATTATCCACCATAATAACAATCTAATGATTTTAAATATTAGTCATTATAAAAATAGTTAAACAGATGGATTTACTTACCTTAATGAAAGATTTAGGGTGGAACTGAGGTTTTTCATCCTAACTCACTTCTCCAACACTGAAATGAAAGTGGAATAAATATAATATATTTAATTCTAAAATCTACATTTAATTATGTATATCCTGCTATAGCGCCCAATTGTGACTATAATAGCATCGTTATAGCAGGATTGACCAAAGTTGATTTCTCTATAGAGAAAAAATCCCACAATAGGAGATGTGTGGTCATGATCTACCACTACAGTAGCCTAGTCGATACAATTCCAGAATTTTGCGAATTTTTCAATACACTTCCAGATTTTGATATTTCGAACTAACTCATTTACATCAAATGCTTTATCTGGAATTTTTACAAACCCAAATTAACTTTCAGAAAGTTCTATGAACATAATAAGCTCTTAGCTATTACAATATGGTCTCAAATCACATAATAATTAATCTATCCATTACTAGATTTATCTAGACTACATAATACTTGGATTTTATCGAAGATTAGCCTACCCTAAAATTTCTAATACTTTATTTGTGAAGCATTTTAACCTGAATTTTGGCACGCTAGACTATACCGTAATGATGAAAAAAGTTGTTACAACTGATTATAATTTATCCACCATTCATCTCTAAATGATAAATTATGGAAAACAAGGAAAAAAAAGTAAGAAAAGTACCTAAATCCTCAAAGAAGTGAGGGTACTTGTTGTGTAATTCCTTTTTAGTCTCCTAAGTGATCTCCTCGAGAGGGTGGTGCTTCCACTAAACTTTTACTGATCTAATCTCCTTAGTACTTAACTTTTGAACGTCTCGATCAAGAATCACTATCAGTTCCTCCTTATAAGGAAGGTTCTTACCAAGCAAAACTGAATCCCACTTAATTATGTTGTCATCATCACTATGGTATTTATTAAGCATAAAAACATGAAACACCATATGGACTCCTAATAGGATTAAAGGCAATGCCAGCTTGTAAGATGGAACCACATCATCAAGAATCCTAAATGAATCAGTATACCTGGGCCTAAGCTTTCCCTACTTACCAAATTGCATAACTCCATTCATGTGAGACACCTTTAACAACACATGCTTGTTGTGCCCAAGTGCACACGCAAGTGTACGTGGTCTCACCAAGTAGTAAAGTGGCCCTTTAGAAGCCAAGTATCAACCCCAAAGGGACTTGTTTTAACAACTATCTAATTTTAGTTAACTATTTTGATTTAAAGTGGTGTAAAAGTAACTAAAAGAGTTTTAGAGTTGTAGACTAAAAGCAAAGTAGACAATGCGTAAAAGTAAATTTCTTGGACAATCAATAAGGAGAAACCCAGGGTTAAGGTCTGAGAAAAATCATACTAAGTTATTTAACTTCATTGGTTAGATTAATTATCTTGGTTGTTGATTCACAGGGTTGATATTATGATCATGGTCTCTCGAGCCTCTAATCACCTATCTAACTTAGACTCATAACTGCATCTAACTAAGACTCACAACTACATCGTTGAGCGGAGTTGTGAGAATTAAGCTAAATGCATTTATATTTTATAACATAGTGATCTAAATAGATCATGTATGTATATCTCTATCCTACATGCAAATTACAACTTTATTCTGTAGAAGCTGATAATCCTACTCTATTTACCCCCACGTTCTATCCTTTTATTCCCTCTCTAGAGCTCACAAAGATGACAATGGATGTATTAAATGGGTTGCTAATCCTTAAAATAGTTATAAAAAGGATAAATAAACAACCAAATATTATAATCAACCAAAAAATAATCAATTCAAAGCAATAGTAATCATGTTCTTGGCCTTAACCTTGGAAAAAAGGTTTTTTAGCCACTCATGGACATAGTCATAATCACCATAGATGAATACATGATAAAATCCATAAATAATATAAAGTAAAGAAATAAAAACCCTATTTGAAGTGTTTTCCAGGCCCTCTCCAATATTAAAAGCCATCCAAGGTGTATAACATCAAGTTTAAGTGTCCTATTTATAGGAAATCAAAATTGCCGAAATTGGACGATGATCCGCGTCGCGCCCTCTATCGCGGTATCTAGTGTATTTTCCGCACCCTAATAGTGGATACAAGATGTTTTGGGTCCCCTAGGAATATCCTTATGTGTGTAACTCTCCCCATATCCATGTATTGGCTCCCCTACGCTCCATGGACATCCAATGTGTCCATTTTACGCCAAGTCTTGTCTTATGCTTACGTTGATCCATTCCAAGCCTTTTTGTGTTTTTTTTCACTTGATTTAAAAATTTTATATCATTCATATATCATATTAATAAATAAAATAAGAATTCTATATCATTAAATACCATAAATTAAATCTCAAAACAACATAATATCCAAGACGACGAACTAGAAACTAAAGCTAAGAACTAGTTTTGCCCTTTTAATCTTTAGTCTAGTGTTTTGACTCTTGGTTTGATTCAATTGAACCTTTAACACTATAAAAAGTTTTTAAACACATAATTACACAATAATACCTTTTTAAACTCATTAAACACATTAGAATCCATTGAGATCAACTAAACCAACACCTAGCTCAAACTAGTAACACTAGTTTTGTCATTTGAACTCTAAAGGATCAATTTGAATCTAAAATTGTTTGGTAAACACGTTAAATATTGTAATTAAGTACTTTAACCCTTGTATGATCAATTATATCATTACACTCATTAATAACACAATAAGTGCTCAAAACAAGGCTAAATGAGCCCGAATAACAACACTAAGATGCATAAATCCACCTCAGATCATCACCTCACACTTAAAGCCTTGTTCATCCTCAAAAAACTATTTACTATAAACATCATAATCTAAAGAGACTTCACACTTCTACTACAAGCAAGACATACAAGCTAGTACTACAATGACTACACAGAATGCAAGTTTTTCAATAAACATGTTATATACACAATTGAAAGTTTGAGAATACTACTCCAAAACATCCAAGCCAACAAATTGACTCACGAAGTTGGAAAACTTATACATATTGCTCAATCAAAGATATCTACACATTACCTAAACATCATCAATCATGTTCCCTCATAACAAAAGAGTTAAACATACTCACTCATGTAGATGCAATTCATTACAAAATGGGTATAAGAATCAAATTACGCTCAGCCTCTTAAAGAATTCACGTGTTAAACAAGATGAACCATAGGATTTCCCTTAGTGTAGTACTCCACAAATATCAGAATGTTAAAGCTCAACTCAAGTAGGTCTTTAAGGGTTGTAATGTAGGGTAAGGGACGGGTAGGAACTATTTTGGCCAGTAATAGTGACTATCTTCGCAAAACATTTTAATACATCACACTGTTCATTCAATTCACCTCTAAAAACCTATTTACACAACTTCTATCTACCCACATCTTTTTATTTTCTCTATCCCATTAAGCTTATTCACATACACTTTGGTAGGAGTATTATATGTACACATTATTCAATTTGAACAATCTTTATTCTTCTCATTACACAACTCCCAACCACCACACATATCAAATTTTCAACACCAAGGGCTATTATTTTGGGGATTCAATTTCATCTTTTCCTACTCGAATTTCAAACTCCTTAACTCAATTGAATTTTAACTAAAGTGCTTAAGGGCTTTGGACAAATTATGGTCAATGAAAGAAGGGGATATAATCTACATATGAGGCTACCAAAGAAAATAAGCTAACGGGTCAACGGGGTTAATTAGGATTATACACAAGGGTAGGTTAAAAAGGGTATAAACATAGCTATCAAAGAAATGCCTATGTCATATCCTAAACCCACACTCTTTATGTCATTTTACACACATACTAGGCAATTTATAGAATCAAATCCAACAAGGAATATACAAAAGCCTCACACATACATGGAATATGCTCAACTCAAGTAGGATCATTGCAGATTCTCAACCAAACAATAGCCTTCACCGCATCGCAGTGGTCATCATAGAGACTAGGGTCCATGCCGCAGAGCTATCGTGGATCCTCATTGGAATGTGACATTGATTTTAAACAATAGCATGAATTTAACATTAGGACAACAAGTACTAGTATCATAATCATGAGCCTAGGAGTCTAAAAATTAGTAATTCACACAATCAACATGCTTTTACAACCAAAACACTTGCATCATGTAGTCACGCATAGCACCAATAAGAATATCTTATTTATTCTAACACAAAAAAAAAATAAATTTACTTCCTAAAAATGGGAATTCCCCCACCCCACACTTAAAAATCTACTTTGTCCTTAAAGTAAAGTTAAAAGTAGAGATAGACATACTTTCTGAGGCCTCTAGGCCTAGATGACATCAAGAGGGTCTGGGGACCCATACTCAATCTTTGCCCTATTTCTTAGCTCAGATTTTTTGGTACTCAGACTTCTCATCAACTTGTGACTCAACAAAAATAAAAACTAGTGAAATAAAAACTAAAAATACTGAAAAGAAAACCTACCTTAACTTGGATTGCCTCCCAAGGAGTGCCTGATTTTGAGTCGTGGCATGACCATCATCAACTTTTTCCTCTACCTTAAGGATATAAATTTTACCCCCAACCTCGTATCTATCTTTTTGCTTTGCTCTAGGGTGGTGGTACAAAGATGAGTGAATCGAGTAATGGATGGTGTATGATAAACCACTCGGCCTTTGCTCTGAGAGTTTGTAAGTCTATTCTAAGATAGTCTGCATGATCACTTTCACTATGGAAGTAGAAAGAATATCATTAATGAAGATTATAACGAACATGTCCAAGTACTGCTTGAACACGCGGTTCATCTAGTCCATGAAGGCTGTTGGAGCATTGGTAAAACCAAATGACATGACTAGGAATTTGAAGTGGCCATACCAAGTTCTGAAAATTGTTTTTGAAATGTCACATTCTCTAACTCTAAGCTGGTGGTAGCCTGATCTAAGGTCTATCTTAAAAAAGTAACTGGCACCCTGAATTTGGTCAAACAAGTCATCGATTCTAGGAAGTGGATACTTGTTTTTGACTATGACTTTATTCAACTGATGATAGTCAATACACATTCTGAGAGAACCGTCTTTCTTACATACAGATAGAATTGGTGCACCCTAAGGGGATATGTTGGATTTGATGAATCCCTTATCTAGGAGAACCTTCAACTATTCTTTTAATTACTTGAGTTTTACTGGTGCCATTTTGTATGGCGGGATAGTGATAAGTTGAGTATCGGGAAGAAGATCTATTCTTAAATCAATTTCACGCTCGGGAGGGACTCCAGGAAGATCTTTGAGAAACACATCAGGAAATTCACATATTACTAGAAATTACTCAAGACTAGAGTATCGGAATGAGAATCCTTAACTCAAACAAAATGATAAACACATCCCTTAGATATCATTTTTCTCGCCCGTAGGTAAGAAACATGCTGACCCCTAAGTGCTGAAGTACTATCCCTCCATTCAAGGATAGGTTTATTCGAAAACTAAAAATGGACAATTCTATTTCTATAATCAACTGAAGCATAACATGAATGAGGCAATCCATGCTAAGAATGACATCAAAATCTGTCATCTCTAATTTTACTAAGTCTGCTGAAGTGACTTTCAGAGATACCATAACCGAACAGTTCCTGTATACCCGTCGGACTATGTTAGATTTACCCACTAGGGTAGAGACTGAGAAGGGCTCTATTTGGATTTTGGGAATGAATCCAAAGTCAATAGATATATAAGGGGTTACAAAGGACAAAAAAACTCCTGGATCTAGCAAAGAATAAACATATAAATAATAAACTTATAATGTACCAGTGACCATATCAGGAGAAGGGAATGGATTACATAGAGTCTGTTTGGGCGTTGCCCAATGGTGGCACTATAAGTGGCACCCTATTGATTTAAGCGATCGAACTGAGCTGAAGGACGATTATACTGAGATGAAGGGTGATTATAATGAACCTGAGAACCTGACTGAGGACAATCTCTGATTCTATGCCCTGGTTTGCCATATCCAAAACACATATCGCTGCCAGCTCTGTAGACACTCTGATGGTTTTTGTCATACTCCTAGCATAGAGGATCTATTCGGGAACTTTTAACAATACCCTGGGGTTTAGGGCTTGTGCCCCATCTTTATTGGCATCCCTAAATTTTGGCACTAGAGCACTGGCTGGGGACGGAGCTAAAACTACAGATTTCAGGTGGAACTGGGAACAATTTCCACTCTCTTACTTAGGTTGAGGGAAGTTGAAGCTACTTATTTTATCCCTCTTGTTCTCCCTCTCCTTCTCCTTATTCTTAACCTCCTCTACCTGCTTAGCATAGACCATGAGCCTGGATATATCTATCTCCTTAATAATCACTATTGTCCTATACTCCTTGACCACACTGTTAGACACAACTAATACAAACTTACTCATCTTAGATCCGCTATTTGCTACCACATGAGGGTCGTATCTAGCTAACTAAGTAAACTTGAGAGAATACTCCTTCACTGTCATGTTGCCCTATTTTAGATTAATAAACTCCAAAACCTTTACTTCAATCAACTCCAGTGGGAAGAACCTATACAGA
The DNA here is from genome assembly GCF_002878395.1 of Capsicum annuum. Classification (NCBI taxonomy): domain Eukaryota; kingdom Viridiplantae; phylum Streptophyta; class Magnoliopsida; order Solanales; family Solanaceae; genus Capsicum; species Capsicum annuum. The sequence goes on from NC_061116.1 coordinate 19,063,360, forward strand.
AAAGTAGTGGAAAACGCCTTCCATTCTATGGGCCCTGCATTAGGGCCCTCTCTGCCTTTCACTGATTGAACCATGAGTGAGCCACATCCTACAAATAATATGCAATCAATTTAGTACTCTCACTAGCAGTCAACCCCATAATATTTGTGACTTTCTACACCTGATCAAGGAATTCCTGTGGGTCCTCATTTGACTTTGACTTTGTAAATGATGAGGGATTCATTTGGGTGAAGTCCCGAATTCTAGCTGTAGTAGCATTGACCACTGGGTTGGAATGAATGACAGTTGGACATTCATTCTAGGCTACCACAGAATGAGCTAGAGTGGTGAAAGCTGCTCTAAATTCTGCAAAGAAAATATGCTTATCCAGGGGATCTGGCTGGACGGGTGAAGGTGTTGGCTGGTTTCCCATTCTTCTTCTATTACTTCTTTTTGGAGGAATATTCTGTAAACAGAAGGGAAACTTGAATTACACAAAGAGTTTAACTTGAGCCTATGCTCACTAGTATGATAGAAAGACTGAAAGAAGGGAAACTTATCCTAAAATACCTCATATCCTCTTGTTCATAAGTGTAGTGTGCTATATACACATGCATAATACTCTACTAGACACAACTTTTAGACTCCATAGGACTCTATTTAACCTTAGGCACTGATACCAAGTTTGTAACACCTCGAGTCTGCACCTCGGACGTCACACGGTGCTCATAATTCTGAAGGACCATAAGCTAACCCATGGCTGGTACTTGCTGCAATAACTGAGTAATAATACTATACTAAAATAGAAATTAGGCCAGAACTGCAATAAGGTTCATAATTGAAATCAAATACTAGTAAATAAATACTAAAAACTGAGCATCTTTCTGAAATAATCTAGTCTGAAAGCCTCTAGCTATTTGAAGGTGGAGTTGATGGGACAAGCCCCCAACTAACACTGACTACTAAAAATATACTAAAATAACAACTCTGTCCTCGAACTATGAGGAATCTCTACTAAGTTTATTGCTGATAAGCTGGGATGCTAAGAACGGTTAGAAGCCCATGAGTATGAACCTATGATATAAGATATCATAGACCAAAAGAAAGGTATGCGTTAGTACTTTGAATGTACTTGTATACCAAGTAACGTAAGGCTGAATGCATGGGTTCATATGCATGAACAATAATTAGCTAACTAACATGAATATAACTGAATGAGAGTACATGTATATATGAAACTACTAAAAATACTGATTATGCAATACTATGCACATAACTACGTATACTGTAACTGAGATCATAATAACACTGGGTACTGAGTTTTGATAACTGAATGACTAATATCTGAGTTCAATGATAATTGTATTACTTTTAGTTGGGTGACTGTTTCTGATAGTCTTGATTCTGTAGAGCTGAAATGATTCTGTACTGAGCTGGGTGACTGTTTCTGACAGTCCTGGTGCTGTAGAACTGAATTGAGTTCTATACTGAGACTGAAACTAAAACTGTGGAAGGTAATTATCTAACTGACTTACCCCTTTCTGAACTGATTGGGGTCCAACCATAACCCAGTTGGAAGGGTATCAGTATTGTGCCACGGGTAAAGATAAGTTGCTGACTCATCCTCGTCTGGAAGCTACAATAAATGAGGACGGTGGTACCCACAACTGACTGGTAAAACACTTCATCAACCCTCAACTGGTAGGTTGATGTCTCAACCTACGCTGGCTAGATAGTGCTGAAATGTAAGGACTGCTTCTAAAGATCATACCCTCTACTGGCAAGTGAGGCCCTATCCTTGGGTTCACTCGGTGCTGAATCTTACTCTCAGCTGAATAGACACTGAACTAATTTCTAAACTGTACTAGGTTGGACAGAACTGTTACTGATCATGTTAACTGACTAAACTGGACTGAGTTCATTGAGTTCTGATATCTGGCGGAATACACTGAGTTCTATACTAACTGAATACTACTGATCGTGATATTTATGAGACTATTCTATAACTACTGTAGCTCTAGGTCAACAACTTGATTTTTGGGTATTGAATACCCCCAAGACTTGATAGCATGAAAGGTAAAACATAGCATAACTTTAAAAGCATAATAATACTTGCTTACTAACAATGCATTTATTTAGATATTTTGTCAAACACTTGATATACATGAGCTTGTGCATGAATGGAAACACATATTAACGTGTCATGCTTTCAATAGTCAATTCATATAAGCATTTTAACAAACACTTGGGGAGCATGGTTATTTCATATAGCAATAAACATGTAATAATGTCTTGGCTACTACATTCCACTTGTAGTTCAAGAGTTCAACATGAAGATCACATAAATCAACCCACAATTTCCTAGTTTTCATAAAACTTGTAATAAATCATGGAATTAAACTCTAAACATCTATTCACACATAAACATAATCCAATTCCAACATGTAAATCATGAAATCATAAACTTGTAGTTTTAAAAAGGGTTCTTGGACTTCATGGGTGAAAGGAACCCATGAATGAACACCTAACATACCTTAAAAATAAACTTTTGAAGATTGATGGTGTATTTTTGAAGATTTGTCTTGAAATTTGAATGTCCTAGGGTTTGTTCTTAAGTAAATTTCAGAGAGAATGAGGGATTTTGCCTTTAGAGTAGGTAAATCTCATGTTTTGGGGCAGATTAAGGGTCGGAAAATTACCCAAATACCCCTATGGACGCAAAGTTTTAACGACTGAAAACGTGTTCAGAGACGCATTGAGCGTCGTGCCACATCCAGGGTCAACGCAATAGCCAACACGATATGTCAATACCGCATTGGCTCACTGGAATTTTCACTAAGACTGGTGACAAAATCCTGGTCGACGTGATGGGCGGCGTGACGCGTTCAGATCTCATTGACTCACTATTTTGGTCACCCAAACATATTTCAAACGAGGTCTAAATAATCTGAAACTCACCCAAAGTGACCTATTGACACACCTGATCATGATTCAATCCAAGGATTAACATTTTAGGGTCATACAGGTCGTAAAAATAAGATCACCAAATCATGAAGGATAAAATGATTCTAAGTATAAACACTTAGCTGAATTTTCAAGTCTGGAACCTCTTTTCAAGCTTTAAAGGACTAACTTAAGCTTATGATTTTACGGGGTCTTACAGTAATCCCTTCCCCTAATAAATAGTTATTTTCTACTATTTATAATAACAAGGATGATAAACTGATACTTTGAGAGAATCTAAAACATATGGCTGACTCTTTTAAGGGGCCTTGGTTAATAAGTGAAGACTTTAATGAAATTTGTAAATCCACCAAAAAATTTGGAGGGTTATCGTTAAGTCTCTCTAGAGATAATACATTTTCTCAGTGCCTTGATTACTATCACATGGTTGACCTGGGTTACTCCGGCAGTAAATACACGTGGTCAAATTTGCATAGGAATAACAAAATTATCCTAGAACATCTTAATAGATGTGAAGAACGTCTCCAAAACCTAAAAGTTTCACTTAATCAGGATTTAAATGAGTTGATTCATACAGAACATGAATTTTGAAAGATGAAATTGAATGACGCTAATACTAAATTCTACCATATGTCCACGGTTCATCGAAGATTTAAAAACATGATATTCGCTCTTTGAGATTCGATTGAAAATTGGATTATGGATAGACAGGAAGTGAAAGTTCATATCACCTTTTTTTTCTCAAATTTGTATTCAACGGACCTTACTTACTCTAATAGGAACTTCCACCAATCTTGTAACCACTTTATCGCTAACGTGGATATAGATTACTTAGAAATACCTATTTCCTATAGGGAAATAATTGATTCAATCTTTTCTTTTAAGCCCTATAAATCTCTAGGTCCTGATGGCATTTTTTTTCTAGAAATATTGGGACCTTGTACACTATTCAGTTGAGGAGTTTTGCTTCACTTTATTTAGACTCTGGAGAATCCCCAAGAAAAAAAACAACACGTTTATTTGCCTTATTTCAAAAACCCCTAATCCTGTGTCAATGACTTATTATAGGCCTATTAGCCTTTATAATACTACGTACACGATCATCGTGAAGATTATTGTCAGCTGGATCAAACCTTTTCTCTAGGACCTAATTGGACTAGCTCAATCAAACTTCTTGGCAAACTGCAGAGTCTCTGATAATACTATGCTTGTGCAGGAGCTCTTGCACTAACTCCAAAACACAAAATATAGGAAATAATACATGTTGGCAAAAATTAATCTCTAAAAAGCTTTTGGTTGATTAGAATGGTCCTTCATTCATGACAACCTCCTTTACTATAGATTCCCTAAAAAATTGGTGAACCTCATCATGTCCTGCATCTCCACTACCTCGGTTGCCCTTTTAATCAATGGCTCAGCAACCTCTTTCTTTGAGCCCTCCAAAGGCATCCACCAAGGAGATTCCCTCTCCCTTTATTTTATTTATTATGTGCATAGAGAGACTCTCTCATAGAATAGACTCCGCAGTCAATAACTGCTTGTGAACCCCTATTAAAATATCTGCACGTATCTCCCCTATTTCCCACTTACTGTTTGATGATGATACTATTCTTTATGCAGCAGTCGACTCTATCTCTTATAATACTATTTCTGCTATTTTCAAGCTCTTTGAGTTGGTTTCAGTCCAAAAAATTAATCAGGCTAACTCAAAGTTTTTTTCCAAAAGTGCTCATGTCCGAACCAAGGACAGGGCAATCCACGACCTTAATATCCAAAAGGGGCACAAATTTGAAAAGTATTTAGGTTTCCCTATATTTATGTCTAAGACAACTAAATATGATTTCCAATTCTTCTGGATAACTTTAAGAATTGATTGGCTGGCTGAAAAAATATTTTTCTTAATCTTGCAGGGAGAACTACCCTTATCCGGTCAACTCTTAACAACCTCCCCAACCATGTTATGTTTCTCTTACAACTCCAGAGGTATGTTACTAAAAAATGGAAGTCTATGAGCAAAATTTCCTATGAGGTACAACTACAACCCAATGTAAGATTCATCTCCTAAAATGGAATGATGTTACAAATCCTAAAGACATTGGGGGCCTATGTATCCAAGGGATCACTCATAAGAACTTAGATCTATTAGCATCTTCTGCTTGGCGTGTTTTTTATTCCAAATCCCCCTGGGCTCAGGTTCTTCGATCCAAGTACCTAGGACATAAAGATGTCTACTCTAGAATTTTAAGTGCCCTCGAGATAGGTTGGGATCAATGTCAAATAGGGATCCAATGGCAACCTTCATATGGTAAACATGAGAATTTATTTTCTGACCCATGGTTTTGGCCAAACTTTTTTATTCGCAACATTATTCAAAGACCTCTTCAGAGGCATAACTTAAAAGCCAAGATTGACTCTTATAGAACAAACAATCATTGGTCCTTCTCTAAGCTTTCTTTTAACCTTCCCCAGACCATAATTTCCTGTATCAACTCTATTTATTTTCTACACTATGATGTGTCCTATGTTGACAGAATTATCTGAGGACTTATAAATTATAAATTTTTTACTATTGCGTCCTGTTACAACAGCCTTAACCAAAAATGATGTTCAAGATGACAAATGTGACATGGATTTTTTGTGGATCTGGAAGTTAAGCATTCCACCAAAGATTAGACACTTCTTGTGGATTACATATCGCAATCGCCTCTCTACAACCTCCTCTCTATGTCCTCTTTGTCATTCTTTCCCTGAAACCGCCACCCATCTTTTCTTAAAATGTATGTCTATAGAGTTGCTTTGGTTGTAGCTAGGAATCTCTATTCAAATAGACAATATCATGTCTACTCTCAAGGATCCTCACCCTTAATGTTGGCTCCGTAAACTCTTGGAAATAAATATTCACCAACCCTTCATTATAACCATCCCTATAAAGGTTATCCTTAGTTATTTTTTATGGACAATTTGGCTAGGCCGCAATAAATGCACCTTCGAATGGAGGCAATTTTTGATTAACCTTGCACTTGTTTTACCCCTTGCAATGGTATTCTGGTTCTTCGCAGGAAAAATAAAAACTAAAAAGCATATAATTTTTATGTATGTTAAATAGAAATCGCCACCTCCTGAATCCATAATGCTTAATACGGATGCGACCTTTATGCCTGGAACTGATCATGCCACTATAGCTGGAGTCTTTAGAAACTATAATGGAGCCTGACTCTTAGGTTTTATCAATCATATCTCCATTACAAATCCTTTGGAGGCTGAATTTCATGCTCTCCTATTAGGTATGTCGGTCGCACTTAATATTGGTTTCACTCGCTAGAAATAAATCTGGACTGTCGGCCATTAGTTAATCTCTTGCTATAATCGTCTAATGTTAACTTATCTTTAATATCTGATTGCAGATACCTACTTCTGGCTCTAGGTAAACCAGTGGTGAAACATGTTTACAGAGAGCAAAATAAGTTGGCGGACCTGCTGGCAAGAATGACTGTACATACTACTATGTACTACCACTTCTGGACCTTTGCTACTCTAGGACCCTCCCACATCCTTAAAGTATATTTTGCAAGCTAATATAAACGGAGGGCCAATAACTAGATGGATAAAAAATAGAATAAATACAGGGGCTTTGTCTAATAGTAAGGAGAGAAATGTTACTACTAATTTCAATGCCTGTACAGTGGCCCTCCCACAAACTACCTCTTTGTAAGCTTTGGTTGCTTATATAATATTATAATATCATCTGTTTACAAAAAGAAAAGTATCTTTCTTTTGTTACACAAAGTTTTATAACGTAAACCAATTCTAATTCATAAAATATGGAAGGAGAATTAATAGTTATATTACCTAAAATATGGAACGAAACCTTAATTAAAAAATATTTTTACAAGTAAAATTTGAAAGAATAGGGCATGCGTAAATTTTACCACTACTTTTGATTTGTAAGAAAGAGAAGGTTTTCTAGACATTCCACTTAATTTCAGAATATGATATGAAAAGAATGGAAACACACAAAATTACGATGAAAATGTGAAAGAAAGAAAATTACTGACAGTAAAAATATTAGAGATAATTCAAGTAAAAGATTGTGTATTTAACCAAGTAATAAATACCTGGGTAGCTTAAATAATGGGAAAAAGGTGTGAAAAATACTTATACTTAAGTGAAATTTGCAGTTACACATTCTGAACTTTGTGGGGGTCCTATAACCCCCTAGACTATTTGTACCGTATTTAACTGGCATACATTTAACACTTGGACCACTGCGTGCATTTCATGCACATTGAGCGTGTAAGAAAAAATGTTTGATAAGGAAAAAATATATGCCAATTAAATATGATAAAAGATAGTTTAGGGGGTCATAGAACCCCGCAAAGTTCAGAATACATAATTGCAAATTTCGGCTAAGTATAAGTATTTTTCACACATTTTTTCTCTTAAATAATCATTACATCAACTTACTTTTACCCATTTTAACAAGTAACATATCTTAATTTTAAGATTTCAAATATCATATTTGATAAGGTTTACTTATATATATATATATATTTGGATAACTGGATGTGTAAAAAATTATTTATAATTATGGTGTTTAAATGTTATAGACTCATATATTATCACTAATATTAATATGAAACTCTTCAATTCTTGAGTTTGAAGCAAAATAATTTCCTAATATTATATGATGGGTTGCACATTTATATTACTACTAGACTATCCTGCAAGTTAATAGGGGTCCCAACCTATATGTGAACTAGATGCAAGAGTTCGGGTCTAATATATGCTTTTTTTTATCCTAATTTATGTGATATCGATAAATTTTTGAGAGTCATTTAAACTTTTTAAATGATTTTTAAATATCTCAAGTTGTCAATTATTGTGATGTATAATACTTTATAATTTTTTAGATAATATGTGTTACTATATAATAATACTTTATAATTATTGTAGTCTTGTCGTTTCAATTTATGTGATACTGATAAAATTTGGAGGATCAATTATTTTTTTTATATAATTTTAAGATATTTGTATGATTATTAAATATTTTAAATTGTTAATTATTATGATTTATAATACTTCTACATAATTTTCAGATAATATATGCTACTCCCTCTATCTCGATTTATGTAATACTGATTTAATTTGGAGAGTAACTTAAGATTTTTATATATAGTTTTTACATATTTTTATTTATTAATTATTGTGATTAATAATATTGGCTACTAATTAATTTTTTAAATAATATATGTTACTCTCTCTTTGTTATATAACTGTGATAGTATTTAGAGAATAAATTAAATTTTTTATATATCATTAAATATTTTAAATTATTAATTATTATAATTTATAATACTTTTTATGTCATTTTAGAATAATATATGTTACTTTTTTATATTCAAACTCGAATATTTTTAGTTAAAAGTAGAAGATTACCACCATTTCACCATAAATCCTCATTCATATTATTCTCCACACATTTCACCTTTATATTAAAAAGGGCCACAAATATTCTTTTAGTGATAGAAAGAGTTATATTTGAATTTTTTAAATTGCTCAAAATAAATTTAAAGATAAAAAAAAATAATATTCCCAACTGTAGCCCCAATATACTCAATAACCACCCCCTCCCCCTACCCCCTTCATCTTCTTGACTCCACACATACACACATTACCAATATCCCTAATATCAACCTCTCAATTTCCCTCATTTCTCTCAAATCACACCTTTATTGTGTGTTACTATATGCAATTTCTCTCAAATCACAATTTTTGTGTTTGCAATTTTTCTCAAATCACACTTTTATGCGTGTTATTGTGTGCAATTTTTTGAAAAATCGCACTTTCTTTGTGTGTAATTATTCTCAAATCACACCTTCTCTATGTGTTACTAATCTGCAATTATTCTCAAAACACACGTTCACTGTGTGTTACTGTGATTTGAATGAGAACTTTCTATTTCATCTTCTTATTTTATCGTTTTCACACTGGCGATTGATTTCTTGGGCAATGTTTTGGTATTTGGGTTTTGTCATCTACTTAACTTTGAGCTCGTTCTTTAACATAGGTTTACGAATTAGCTAGTGTGAGCTTGTGTTTGGAAGAATTGGAACTTTGTTTAGAGCCACCACCCATAACATCATGGTGGTTGTGAATTTTGATATATAGCTTATTTGAAATCTTTGTTGCAATCGAAGTCTGAAGCAATAGCAGATATGCTGTCTTCTTTGTCCTAATTTTTCTCATGTGAGGTTCGGATTCGAAAGTTTCGTTTTTGTCAACATCTCCTCCACCTTCACCACTGTCTATGTCGGAGTTGAATCCTTAAAGAGTTTTTTGCGGTGGTTGAAATTGTTGTGAGATGACAAAAATGTCCTTAGAGGAGCTGTGTGGTGGCAGAAACATGTCAAATGATAAAAGTGCCTTTTGGCCTAAGCTGGCAGGATAATTTTAAGCCACTTATATATAATAGTAATATGTATGACTTTTTAAGATTAATTAATATCAAATTATTTTTTTACTAACCTTCTACATTATTGATCTATATATGTGATTGCTATTTTTCATCTCAACCACAAAATTAAATTATTATCATATTTGTATCACTTAATTCATACAATTAGCCTTTTAATTTAGCGTATTAATATTTAAATTGATTTTATTTTCGTACGTACTATATCAATTTTTACGGTCAGGATTCTTTTCCGCAATCTATTAACTCAACATATGATATTTAAACCTTAACTACACAGTTAATATTCTTTTTCCTACTTCATGAAATTAAGGTAATGACATTTAAATTGATTTTATTTCCGTACTATATTAACTTATACGGTGAGCATTCTTTTCCGTAATTTATTTATTAATTTAATGTACTTATATTTAAATTGTTTTTAATTTCATACTAAACCAACTTATCAGGTCGAGGTTTTTTTGGTACTTTATTAACTTATATGATCGAGATTCTTGCTTCATTATAACACACTTTTTCAAAATTATCAATACGAGCACACAAAAAATCACGGGGCCGCGGCTTGAAGGTTGTATGTGGACCAACCAATATAAGATTTTATTTAAAAAGAATCTCAAATTGATTGATATCAAGTGCTATCTTCAAGCAAGTGTACGCGCGCTTGCTAAATATTTTTTTTATTGTCACCTTAAATCCTAATAGGGAGAAAATACGTCATATCCTTCGTATTCAAAAATTAACTATGTCCCTCTGTCATTTTTTCTCTTTCTATATTTAGAAACTCTTATTAATTGAGTCATGTAGTTGATCCAATTGACATTTTAAGACTAAAAACGGGTTAGCATAAGCAAATTTACTTCAACCTTTGTATATATGTATAGGCAACTTAGATTCTTAAACATACTTTAAGATTTTATGTTTGAAAACTAAATTATTTTGAGCAATATATCTTTCAATTTCTTGTTATCTTGTTTATGTGCTTTTAAGTTTACTTGTTAAGGACTCTTATGTTGAGTACTGATTAATAAGCTAGTTGTGTTGGAAAAAAAAAGTGAATTTAATCATTTCCGCACGAAGATTAGTTGCAGGATACTAATAGTGCACTTTTTCCTTGTGAAAAATGCCACTTGGTAAAGGGTGTTATGAAATATAAAACAGAGAAGAATGGAAAGACAAAAGAGAGCGATTCTTATTTTTCTTGAGGGTTTCTTGAGGGGGTCTACTACAATGAAGGAAAACCCCTTTATTTATAGAAAAAATTAACTTTGTCCTAAAAATTAGGGTTTTAAATTTTTTCATAAATAGACATTCACTATATATGATAATACATTTATAACACCCCCTTGAATGTCTAATTGATAGATAACGTGCCTTATTTCAGTGAAAAAAATCTAGTGAAAGAAAAAGAGTACATATTTCTAATAATATGCATATAGGCTGCCTCACTAAAAATCTTACAAGGAAAATCCAATGGGAATAAACCTAACACGAACCAACTCCCCCTAATAAAAACATCCTTGAACCTTTGCATATTGATCTTGTGCACCATCTTCTTGAAAGTTTCAGTTGGAAGGGACTTGGTGAATAAATCAACCACTTTGTCACTTAAAACGAATCTATTGGACATTAATATCACCATTCTTTTGGAGCTCATATATATAGAAAAACATTGATGAAGTCTGCTTCATTCTATCTCCTTTTATGAATCCTCTCTTAAGTTGTTCTCTGCATGCTGCATTATCTTCATATAAAATTGTGGGTAGTTTATCACATTTTTCTCGAAAGAGATGTATCACGAATCCTACCACACACACTCTAGGCTTTCATCATGAATAGTATTATCTCAATATGGTTCGATAAAGTGGCTATGATACAATACTTAGTATATTTCCCAGATATGATAATGTCCCTAAATGTGAACACATAGTATGTTTGAGACCGATACTTATGTGGTTCAGATAAATACTCAACATCAGAATAATCAACAAGATGAAAACTACAATCTTTAGAATAAAATAAGCTTATGTGTTTGATCCCATTTTGATGTCTCTTAGTAAGAGTAGAACTATACTTTACTAAAAAATTGACCAAAAAGTCTATATCAGGCTTTCAAGTATTTGCAAGATAGATTAGTACACCAATTGCACTAAGATTATAAGCAATCCAATCGGTGTATTTCTCATTTCAACAAATAATCTATTGCATTTGAAAACTCTCTAAGAGATCCAATGATTTTCAAGTTATAAATTTATGCAATATAAGGATTATAGATAAGTTTTCCAAAAACTTTTATATGCTTCAAATATTTTGAATCCTTAAAAAGTTTTAATTTAAATTTCGTCAATTGACAATATTCAGCATTTCATGTATGACATCTTCAAGTGTCTGGACTGCAAATCAAATAAATTTTATGCTTACCAAGATGCATCATTTCATGTCACTTGATAAAATATTTCTACATTAGCATGTTTAAATAAATGTAGAATTCAGATCCTTGTAATCTTTCTCAATATTGCATCTATATTGTATCAAAGATATTGTCGATGATATATAATTTTATATATCAGTTTACAATGTGACATAATATTTTCAGATTTCATTACTATTATTTTCAAGTACCCAAACCTCTCATAAAGTTTCATGAAGTGATATCCGTTAGCTCTTTAAGAGCACATTGCTTCTTTATCATGATTATTTGCACCTCTTTCTTTTCAAGAATTATTGCTTTTAGAACTGATTGATCTACCATGTTTCATACATGTAGTATACTTTGTCCTTCAGGGACATTCAATTGGAGTAGTTATAATTAAATATAATATCAATTTTTGGATAAGCAAATGCTCCAAGCATTACTTGAATTATCTTTGAATAAGGATCATATTGATGATAAATTCATAACATATTTCTTAGTTGTTTATTATCTTCCCCTTATGTTAGAAAAACTAACATACATCTCAATTTACTTTAGAGAATCCATCTTTGTGCATCACGGTATATCTATTGATCAAATACAACACATTAAAACTACTAAATGAAATAATTAGTTCCTAAACTTGAACCAATTGAGAGGGAGAAATTAATCATAATTTTTGGTCTAATGCAAACAAGTAAAATTGTATGCAATATATCATACTTCAGACCAACACATGAGGCTTTATTCTCATAAGCAATGGTTCAATAATTTATCGAAGGCATTAAATGTCAAATAAATATTGTCAAGATGAATTATCTCGATTACACAATCTGAAAATTATGTACTTAACTCAATTTTATTGAGCAAGCAACTTTATGATTTTCAAAGTACAGGTTGACGATAAATGTACATATGATTTTCTTATTGATACATCTTTTCAACATATCATATGATAAGTGAACGAACCCTTATTCACCTTTAATACTTTTCAGAATTTAGGAAATCCAACCCCAATATTAGTTGGCCCAACCAACTTATCACGAAAAAAAGCAATATTAAAAATTCATGAAGAATTTTCTAGTTCTTCAATATATGTTTAATATTCAATATATACATCTTTGGAATGCTGCAATTCTTCATGTCAGCTTATGACCTTTTATACTAGTAAACTCCAAATTTACCATGACATGTGCTTTTAACTTTAGTATACTTCTTGTCTACTATGATATGAATTTTGCATCAATAAACAATAAATTCTTAGTTTATTATAGCATGTGATCTTATCATGTTTAGGAAACTTTTTCTAATAATAACCGACGGTCTATATGGGTTCAGTTTTCACTCTCTGGGCAGGCCTGAGTGTGTAGTAGCCACACAAATTGGAGATATCATAGAAGGCCGGGGATTCCTTGTACCCTATGCCTTCCATGATACAGATATATATATAGTGTGATACAAGCACACGGTCATCTAGACCAAACCTCGCATTGGCAAATGTGAGTTTCCAGTATTAGTCCCTCGAGACCTCCATCTTCATGACTAGCTACACAACCTCCTTTAATCTCAATCAAAATATTTAGCACATAACCCATCCATTAGTCCAAGGAATCAGTCATTAAGATATCATTAAGTGGTATCGTCATAAACCAACTATAGGTTGCAAGAGAATATTGTTAAGCCATCAGTTGAGAGAAACCACGTACCCCTAGACTCCATTATTGAAATAACTTGGGGGAATCCTTGTACCCCACAAGGTTTTTCAATATCATTATTATCCATTTATGCAATGCATTAGTTGTAATAAAAGTAGGCAAGCCAGATGATTATTCAAATTCCAAAATCAAGTATGCAAGTAGTTTGAAGTTCTCATAAATTTCAAAACCTAAATCTAATTATTTTGGGAAATCCTTATACCCCTAGTTCCATTGTTTACAAATTTAGGGAATTCATGTACCCCTATTTCATTTCCCACTCCCATGCACCCTAATGAGTCCACAAATCAGCAAGTCAAGTATAATTAATTCATAATAATCATGAGAAAAACATTTAAACAAATTATATCCAAAACCCTCAACCCGTCATTTAAAACCCAACTTCAAAACTATGTGAATATTAAACCAATTCATGCAATAATTAAAACACAAGTTTAGAGAGAAAGATACATGGCTTAATCCCTAAGAACTTTGAAGAAGAAATCACCCTTGGAGCCCTGGTTGATCAATTTCTTGAAACTCTAACCTTGTCATTGAATGGGGAATTTTGAGAGAGTAAAGAGAGTGTTTTGATGTGTTAAACGGTTAAAGTAATGCCCCAAAGGTGATTTATGGTCGTGGTCCTTAAGTGGGTAAAGAGGGAATTTACCGACATGCCTTTAAATAAGACTGAAATTTCATCGTCCAGCCTTATTCCGACTTGTTAAGACACGTTATGACTTGTCTTCATGAGTCACAGCCTAGGAAGAAACATGGGGTGTCTACACTATTGACATACGACTCAGACCATGTGTCTCAAAATGAGACCCTACGACTCATGGGGTCTAAATCGTAGTCAGGATAGAATATTTGGGTAATCACACTGGCCACCCTACGATTGGTACCCTACAACTCGTATAGAGTCATTATGTCTCGTTGAGTCTAGTCATACCCAAGGCAGAATTAAAGGCAACCTTCACTGGTTAGGCTATAGTTTGGGTCATATGACCTATGTAGAGACCTTACAACTTGTATAGTCAGTCGTAGTTAGGGCAATGAACTCAAAGCTCAGGGATTTTTCAAGGAACAAAAATCCAAGGTGTTACATTCTCTACCCCTCCTCAGGATCATTCTTTCCTGAATGATGAATTAAGAAATCCATTAGCATGAGTTTAACACAAATCACAACCACACTTTCCTTTAACAAAGATAGAAAATAAAGATATTTAGAAATACGCATACCTTAAGTACAATTATCCAAAGCGGAAAACAAGAATGGATTTTTGGACTTTATGTCCTTTTCTGCTTCCTAATTAGCTTCTTAAACCTTTTGGTTCCTCCATAGAACTTTCACCAAAGCCACATCCTTAGTTCTCAAATAATGGACTTGCCTATCAAAAATCTCAATCAGGACTCCCTCATAAAATAAGGAATTTGAAACACTAGCACTCTCTGAAGGAACAACCTAGGAAGGATCTCCCATGCACTTCTTCAACATTGAGACATAAAAGACCGGGTGGATAGAACCCAAACTTAACGGCAAATCTAACTCATAAGAAACATTACCCACTTTTCTCAATATCACGCCCAAGCTACATCTCCACTCTGAAGATGATGCGGTCGCTACCAAATATAGTAATCCAAAAAAGTTTTGGTTCGAGTCCTAAGGGAATTAGTAGAATCGTAGCTCTCAGCTGTTATAATCAACGGGCAGAACAAAAAAAGTAAATAGGGGGTTTTGAGTAGCAATATCAAAAAAGGGGAGAATATTAACTTTGGATATAATCAGTCGTAGGTGAACACTAGGATTGTGTTCCCTCTGGCTTCTCAATTCCATAGGTTTATCGTGCTTTGTTGAATCAACCTGATACCTTACATGCATAATCGATAAGTTATGTACCTTCTATAGTATTTCGGAAGAGAAGAAGGATTTCACTCTTTACCTTTTGAGTTTTGAAATGTCACCTTACTAACCCTTATCTTGATCCCAATTAACTATTACCTTTGAATCTCGAGTTATTAGATAAAATCTAACTATCTTAGTTAGATGAAACCTAGAAGTGTGGATTGACAGTTAAACTCCAAATTACTGTTGTCATTTTATTTTCCTAGTCACTACTCCTCTTTTGGAGTAAGTAGAAATAATATAGGTGAGATCCTAATGTGTGCACCCATTAAAAAACTACTAAAGTAAAGATAATACAATGCATGCATGGGTATCAGTTTGGAGCGACAATAGCACTTCCCCTACTTTGTTTATCCACTAGGGTTTCCACAACCCTAGCTAAGGTTTTTTAGTTGCTCATGTAAAGTAATCAACAACATTCATGATTGAAAGCATAAGATAAAATCAAAGTAATCACAAGAAAAACCCAAAATCGTAATTAAATTAGTCAACCAAAATCTATACAAGAGAATTCCAAGACTAAAATCGAATCTCAAAATCAAACTATGTATATAAGTATAAAGAGTGTGTAACGTCTGCTAAGAAAACACATAAAGGGTATTTATAGTACATGAGGAAACCCTAAATCCAAAGCACAAAAGAAATAGGAGAAAAAGGGGTCGGTGGCTATATATGGTCACTATATGCGGCCTGGCCTTGGGCGCATGTAGCCTACAGGATGGGCACATGTAGTGATCGCATGTGCCTAGACTAAAATTTCCAGAAGGTTAGATATCAGGATTTTAGACTTTTGACATATGGTATTCCTATATGCGGTCCACATGTACTACACGCGGTCCGCATGTTGACTTAGCAAGTGCTTAAAGTTATTTTTCCAGCTCTTCCTCAATTCCCACACATGTTTTGGTCACGATCAATTCGAAAAGTGTCAAGAACACCCATTGTTGCTCACATAAGTAGCCAAAAACCCTCTTTTACCATGAACTTAGCATCCAAAATCTAGTTTCCTGCAAAACATACCCAAAATGCATCATATCTAACAAAAACAACCTCAGAAACTTGCATATTTTCATAGTTTTAAGTGTCGAAAGTGCTATATTTCTATAGCACATCAACACCCTAAACTTAGAATGTTTACATGTCCTCAGGCAACAAAAAACAACAAAATAAAACAAACACGATGCTTAATTAGGAGAATCTAAGCTATTCATGGTAGTCAGTCAATACTTTAAGCTTAAATCACAACACCCCCTCCTATCTCAGATTTTCAAAACCAACTGTGTATAAATATAAAGCACAATAATGTGACACAATAGGATCAAGTTACGGCATTATATTAGCAACACATTCATGAATATGTACAAGTTACACTACCCAAGCATGTAAGCAACTTACAATATGACTGATATGCCCTCACAACAAAGATGTCTCAGTCACTCATATGAAATAATGTATGTCAATACAGGGACAGTCAAGAGACACTTACAACTAGAAGAGAAGTTCTAATCAATGTACATTAAATACCATAGGCTTGCCCTTATTTTCTTTACCTTAGCATTCAAACAGTTAAGTTAGGATCACTTTAGGACTTTTCTCGGTTTGTAATGTAGGCTTGGGGTTCTGGCATGGCACATATGGACATATCATGTGAATAAGCCTCCTTGGTATCTATCCCTTTTTATTCTTTATTGCACATTCAGGTTAGGTGCGGTCTTCTATTATTTCTTTTCACTTTTTCACAATTTTTTTCCTTTTTTTTTTTCTTCAGCTTTTTCTATCACACTCATCCCTACTTCTTTTCCTTTTATTTTTCCTTCTTCATACCCACTTTACATCATGCACCCATATGATATCCACTCTCAGCTAATTTTCCTAAGCTGCGATGCACAATGTCAAAGGAGAACCACAGCCAAAGTAGGTTCATTGTAACACAAAATGGGAAGGTGAAAGGTAAAAATAAAGAAATAAGCTATAAGGCTCAATCTTAGGGATCAAGGGATACAATTCACACATGGAAGGTCATTTAGTCTAAAAGTGGACTAAAATGAAAAAAAAGGGCCAATGATTCTTTTCTAACCAACTATCCTACAACCTAGGCAAACTAATGGGGCAAGTTCTAAATTCAACATACAAAGAGAACTACGTAGCATATCACACATACATGGCACAAAATCAATATAAAAAACTACTACCTATCTGGTTCATGCAATTGTTAGCAAGTGATTATCATGTCCCTACTCCTAATGCCATAACAATATCCATAATGTTCACACATATATACATTCACACATTTTTGAAACATAATTTTTGAAGGGGTATCAAAAATCAATCAAAACCTTACTAATTCCCTAAATACTTAAAAATTTCTTAATTACACAAGAACACAACAAAATACTAAAACAAACACAATATGACAAATTAATCTAGACATGCCAGTTCTATAACCATACCGAGACCGATAGGAAAAGATACACGATAGTAAAACCCCATAATGGCTATATTGTACCTCACCCCTAACTAAAAAGTTGCACATTATGCTTAATGCGTGAAATATAAAATAAAGAAAAGGGAGAACATACCTGGGATGCACTAAGCATCCATGTCATAAGCATCCCCAGTTGAGAGCATATTAGCTGGAGACAGTGGTGGTGGTGGTGCACTGCTAGAAGATACACCCTCCGCTATAGTTCCATGCCTCTTCCTCTCAATAAATATAGAATCCATTGAATCATGTCTGTCCTTTTTAATGGCCTGATCATATGGTATATCAGGATCCTGCAAGTTTTCTATGTGGCCTTTCTTGGTCCCAACTATCAGGACCTTATAATTATACTCACTAATAAATAAAAATATTTGGGTGCACGCAAAGGTGATATCTGGACCACAGGGAGTATGACTGAATGAGTGGCTTATGTCTAACTACTCCCTCATCTAGGCTTCTACACCTCTATCTTTATAAATTGGGTTGTAACCCATCTCTCAAACTCATCAAGATATTCCGGTAAGTCAACATGTATCTTAGATAGGGTATCTCTCTATGAGGCCTCCCATCTAGCTTCTTCTTTCTTGAATCTACTCAAAACCCCTAAACACATCTACTTGTATAAAGTAGTCATCTCGGTCTCAACAACCCACGATCAAGTATCAGTGGCCCTTTGACTGTCCACTAAGATCTACAACAACTCTTGAGATATAGTGATCATACCTAAGTAGGATCTTTAGTGGATGGGCGAGTAGGCTCTGAAATATGCCATCCGACTTTGAGGTTGAAGCCTGGGTTGATGAAGAAGAGGATGGTGTCCCCTTGCCCTGAGTACTCATATATGGGGCCTCTCTTTGCTCCCCTATCTAAATATCAACACTAACTCCTACATCGCCTCCATGTACATCATGAGGCTTTGTGGAAATTAATGGACCCTCAATCTTGGCCTAAGGTACTGCACTAGGCTCACTAAATCTACTGGGAAAGCCCAGATGTGCCAAATCCTTTATACTTTTCATATATGTGGTAGATGTCATAAGTACCCTCTCATCTACTCCCAGTATCTCAGGTACACCAGCTTCATCATATAACCTCTGAATTAGGAAAGGGAATGGCAAATTCATCGTCTTCTCAAATGCTTTATCATGGATCTCATGTCTGAGAATAGCTATAAAATCAATAAAATATTTGGCCATCAAATTAGTAACCAGGGCTACTCCCTCGAAAGTCAACACATTATCTAAAGCAGTAGGAATAGTCGATATCGAATGAGTAACCACCGAAACTTGGCATCAAAATTTTAAAAACCCTTCTTGATCAAACTATGACCCTTGATCCATGAGGTCTCATCAACCAAAGATGAAACATAGTTGGTTATACACCTAGACATCTCAACCCTCTCTCATCCATGCTTATCCTCTCACATAATTTATAAATGTCGTGAGACTCTTAGTCTTTAATCACACTCTGCTATAGATGCGGGGGTGAATAATCTGGACAAAAACTGACCTGGTGGATAATCTCTGCTGAAAGATCAACTCTGACCCCCCTTACAAGGGTATGATCAAGCCTAGATATCTGCTTTTTAATGTGTCTTATCAAGCCTAGATATCTGCGCATCCAAAGGACTACTGTTGCATGGTATGATGCATACAACTCTCACACCATAGTCGGGTTGTAAGAATCGAGTGGTCTGGTCATCCAATCTAACTGGTAATGATCAAAGGCAACCCACAACTGTGGTACTCTGCTAAGACTAGATAGATCAATCTGGCGCTCCTTATAAATTTGCATCTTAGGCCATCCGACCTCCAAAATACAACTGTCTATTTCAAATATCTCCCACACCTCTCTATACGCCACCTCAGATTTTCCTCCTCAAGAGGTGACTCTGAGGCATGTGTAGGTGCAAAACTCTACTCCTGCTGTACTGGTATATCATGGAAAGACTATTCTATACCCTTCTCAGACTGGTTTACATATAACTACTATACATGAGTGGTGGTACGCTTGTCAGACTAGGGTATCAATAATGACTCTTCCTACTCTACATCCTCGAATGAATCTTGGGACACCTTCTCAGACTAGGGTCCTGAGCTACATCCTACGTATCTAAATCAGAATCTGTTGCATCCTCATCAGCATAATCACTCGGTGGAAGAAAATATGGAGGTAATCTCTGTGCTGATTTTATCCTTGATTGTGCTTGATATGCAGTGTAAGTTGCACAATCTGGGAAGCCTCGGTCTGAGACCTAGGATGAGTAAATATTGGTCGTTTGCCCATCATGACTACTCAGATAGTGGTTGACCCATAGTTCCTAATAAAATAGTCTCAGCAACATGACGCCTATGTCCTTTAGCAACTCTGCATGTTATTCTATCTGCAGTCTCTCTAAGTAGTGTAATTAAGTACTTTTTCACCGAACCACTGGGCTCCGAGGACTCTTCCCATCTCCTCAATATTTCAACCTTATTATTTTCATCTTTTGGTGCCATATGTACCTTAAAACTAGTTGTTAGTTTCCAATAAAAATGAGGGATAGAAAAGTTGAAGAAAAACTCAAAATTCAGAAAGTTCAATATTTTCCGCAATTTTCACACCTATATAACCTATTTGAAACCCCAACAAGTGCAATATGCACACACTTATCAAGTTTCATTATTTTCAAAACAAACTAAACATGCTCAACCTGTGGTATTACTCTACTCATTCAAGTTCAACTTCTGGTTAGGGCCTAACTTTAGAATTTAATTCAAAACAAGGCCCTACATTGATATTATAGGCTACTTCAAGGCTCCTACACAAGCATGATAGATTCTAAATGTTTTTCATGGGAAAAAACATATCAACTTGTTTACTCAATAAATAAATCAATACATAACCATTAGGAGCTGACAAAGTTACCTCTTTTATGAAAATCCGAAAGTGAACAATGAAGAAATCAAGCAAAACAAAAGTTGGAACTTGTTTTTATTGTGTTGGGACAAGTTGGTATCTCAAAAAATTTTCAATATAGCCTTTACTTACATTCGGGGTTAGTTTATGATTTAAAAGCAAAGTTTGAATTTAAAGATAAATGTGAAGTTTTGAGGATTTGAATGAGTTGGAATGAGGCTAAGGATGTTTAAATATGGAGGAGGAGGGGGCTGATTTAGGTTTTATTTATGAATTGGTGGGCCTAACATTATAATTCAAATTTGAGATCTGTGGCAGCCACATTAGCCTACCATATACGGTCAGGCATGGGGCACATGTGCCACATGCAACCAGCTTATACAGGGCCAAAATTTCTAGCCTGCTTTCCTGCAGTGTGGACTTGGCATTTTTATTTTTTCCAACTACTTATGGTCTCGTAACTTAAGTTTATGGTCCCAAGAGTATGATTATGAGCCAAAGTCCACAACTTTCCATTCTTATCCTAAAAAATTCATCTTTTTTATTATTTCTCAACTTACCTGGCCCATGTAGGGCTCTTAACCATGATGGGTTAGTCACACAGTCCCCTTACCTGGAAATTTATGCATGTAGCAATCCTACCATATTCAGGGTAAGTCCATAAGCTAAAAAACTACAAAAGAAAAACAAAAAAATGTGAACACTAAAATAGTGGGTTGTCTACCACCCGATGCTAGATTTAACGTCGTGGCACGACGTAGTTGTGTTGGTTACTCAGACTTCATCAACAAGCCCATGGGTTGACTCTCATGCAGTGCTTAATTTAATGTCACAGCACGACGTGGCTACCTTTATTACTCAAAATTCATCAAGATACCCATATGAGTACCCTCTAGGGTTATTAGTACAATCTATCACCGACACCACTCTCATGTCGGTAGGTTGCTTCATCTATTTTCAAATTTTGAATGTTCCTTCCTCATCATTGACTCTAAAATTTAGCTCTTCTTTATTCATGCCAACCATCTCTCTACCTGTGGCCATAAATGTTCTACCCAATATAATGGACATCTCAGTGTCAACTTCATAATCTAGAATGACAAAGTTATCCAGAAAGATAAACTTATTAACCCTCACAATCAGATAAAAAGAAATGCCCACAGGGTTCTTCACTGTGCAGTCAGCGATCAATAGCTGCATTAAAGTCAGTTCAGGAGGGTTCAAGCCTAATTGCTTGAATACAGCCAACGTCATCAAATTTATGTTGGCCTCTAAGTCACATAAGGCTATGGAGAATCATGATTCCCCAATAGTACATGGTATAGTGAATGCTCCGAGATAACTCTTTTTATGTGCTATAGACCTATTAGTGACTGTACTAAAGTGGTGCAAGCCATCAATATCCTCAATGATCGCTTCTTTCTTCTTTGTAACCAATTGCTTCATAAACCTGGCATATCTAGGCATCTGCTCCAATGCCTTAAGAAGAGGGATATTCAAGCTCAACTCTCTCAGTATCTCAATGAATCACTTAAATTTTCCTTACTCTCTCTTTGATTTTAGTCATTGAGGAAAAGATGGGGGTGGTCTAGAAATTTATCTTATTTCCTGCTCAACAATCAAACCCTTACCTCTTTCCTTAGCAACTACATTATTACCATATGTTACCTTTTTTGACTGTACAATAGGTATCTCATCAACAATAACCTCATCATGCCTTGGTACTTCTGCAATAGGTAATGGAGGATCCATAGTAGTCATACCACTCTTTGTGGTAATGGCAAGTGCATGAATGTTGTTTTTTGGATTTTGCATAGTATTTCTCGGAAGGGTATCTGTCTACCTCTAGTTTAGTTTTGTCAACATCTGCCCGAACTGGTACTTCAACTGGTTAATGGCAATGGCAAGGGATTTGACCTTCTAGGTCAATCTTGAAATGTCGGCCTTAATATCCTTAAGGATGATCTCCTAATTTTCTTGAACCTTTGGCAGCTTAGTCAGCATCTCTTCCATTCTTGACTTTGCATCTCATCTGCCAGGTGGAATGTACCAATCTCACTTCTCTCTGTATTCATCATTTTTCTTCCAATCACCATCTTGCTCCCTACTACAATTTTTATATCTGTCATAATAGTTTCGACCATGGTTCCCTTGCCCTTGGTCTCATAAACCCGCCAACTGATGATCCATATAGTTTGCTTCCTCCTCTAATTTTGACTCGTAATCTTTGTCAGATGACCCTTGTGCTCCAACTGCATTCACTTTTTCTAAACTAGACACTACAAACTACTTTGCTAGTAACCCTAGATCAGTTCTTAGTAGCGAAATCTCTTGTGCTACTGAATCATCAGCTATCGTATGGTCGCAGGAAGAACTAGTAGCATATGTGCCAGATCCCCTCTCAGCCTCCAGAGTTTTCCACCCTCGGTTAGTGAGCATGATCTGATCTAGCATCTCCGAAGCTGCCTCCCAGTGTAGTCTCATAAAAGCTCTTCCAGATATTCTTTATGCCATGGATCTGGAGTTGATGGTTAAGGCTCTATAGAATATTTCCAATAAGCTCGTCCCTGACATCCGATGGTTGGGCACCATACTCAGCTTCTTCTTGAACTTGAACCATGCCTCGTACATGTTTCTAACTACAGCTACCTGAAATTGTAGATCTCATCCTTAAGCTTAAATATCCTAGATAAAGGAAAGAACTGGTTCAAGAATTGCTTGTGCAACTTGTTCTATGTAGTGATAGATCCTCTTAGCAGTTCCCCTAACCATAAAGATGTTTCTCCTGTAAGTGAGAAGGGGAGAAACCTCAGTATAAGAGCTTCCTAATTCACCCCTAGAATATTACACAAACTGCCAATCCGATGAAATTTGCAAGGTGCATATTTGCATCATCTATGGGCAAATCCAAAAACACACCCTTCATATTTAAGAGATAAATCATTGCTCTTGTTATGTCTAACTTTATGCTTGGGGGTAAAATAGGAGGGATAATAGCTCTAGTATTTGTCGGATCAACGTATCCTAGATCTTATTCATCTTTAATATATGGTTGCACATACTGATATGCTGGGATCACTTGAACACGAGCACCTTAGGCTCTTTTCTGATTTCCACCGAGTTCTACTCGGCGACCTGCTTCCTGTCTTAGCTAAGCTAGCCTTGCCTCCCTAGCTACCTTCTAAGCTTCTTATGTTTACCTCCTCTCATTTTCAACTTGAGATAAAAGATCATTAATATGTCGATCAATAATATCATGTACTTCTTTGGGAGTAGAGGAGGCACAACATCACGAACCTTTCAGGAATATCATCTCTTTTTCTATTCCATTTCCTGTACTCTGTGTGTTAATCACACACCGGCGTATACCCAACTAAGAACAAAAACAAAAATAAAAATCCCAAAACTGAAAGAACTTTAATTTACAAATCAACACCGTATTCCCCAACAACTGCGCCAAAATTTGGTGGCGCTCAAGCTACATCTCCACTCTGAAGTTGATGATGTACGAAATCAATACAAAAGAATTCTAAGACCAAAATCAAAATATGTTTTTAGGTATCAAGAGTGCGTAACATCTACTAAAAAACACGTAAGGGGTATTTATAGTACATTAGGAAACCCTAAAACCAAAGCCCAAATGAAATAGGACAAAAGAGGTTCGGTGGTTGTATGTGGTCACCACATGAGGCCTGGGCTTGGGCGCATATGGTACATGCAGCCTGCAGGCTGGCGTATATAGTGACCACATGTGCCCGGACCAAAATTTCTTGGAGTTAGCTCTCGGGATTTTGGACTTTTGAAACTTGCTTTGCCCACACGCAGTCCACGTGTACTATATGTTGTCTGCATGTTGACTTAGCAAATGCCAGAAGTTATTTTGCAGCTCTTATTCTATTCCAGCATATGTTTTGGTCACACACAATTCGAAAAGTGTCACGAACACCCATTATTGCTCACATAAACTGCCAAAACACTTTTTTTCTCTTGTTCCACGAACTTAGCATCCAAAATCAATTTTCCTATAAAACATACCCAAAATGCTTCATATCTAGCAAAACAACCTCATAAATTTGCATATTTTTATAATTTTAAGCATCGAAAGTGCTATATTTATATAGCACATCATCAAGTACAGGCCAATATAATAGGGGTTGAGCTCCCCATTTATCTCAAACCTCATCACTCTCTTCATGTGAGATACCTTCAAGATGACCCGATCAC
This sequence comes from Capsicum annuum, assembly GCF_002878395.1. Taxonomy (NCBI): domain Eukaryota; kingdom Viridiplantae; phylum Streptophyta; class Magnoliopsida; order Solanales; family Solanaceae; genus Capsicum; species Capsicum annuum. The sequence goes on from NC_061116.1 coordinate 19,088,389, forward strand.
CAACATCAAACTCTAACTCCGTATGCCTTACATTCGTATTGAAATTTTGTCGACTTTGAGCGGTCTAAAGCGGATCTCTAATCACCTTCACCTTTTCCATGGCCTGATGAACCAAATCTTGGCCAAATAATCTAGTCTCACCAACTTCGAACCACCCAATAGGATAACGTCATCTCCTACCATACAAAACCACAAATGGGGCCATCTTAATACTAGAATAATAGCTATGTTATATGTGAACTCGATGAGAGCAAATGATCAACCCAACTATCACCAAAGTCAGTCACACAAGCCTGAAGCATATCTTTTAAGATTTGGATAATCCTCTCCGCTTGTCCATCCGTCTGAGGGTGAAAAGGGGTGATAAGGTTCACCTTAGTCCCGAAACCTCTCTAAAAGAATACCAGAAGTGAGATGAGAACTGATTTCCTCGAACACATCAAATAGAAATTAGGGCACTAGGCAACTTGATGATTTACTAAATAAAAAGCTTAGCATAATCCTCTGCAGAATAATTAGTCCTCACTGGCAAGAAATGAGAAGACTTAGTCATCCTATCGATGACCCAAATCGAGTAAAACTAACTACAACACAATGAAAGATAAGTAACGAAATCCATATTAGTCACTTCCCATTTTCATACAGGAAACTCAATCTATAAAACCAAACCACTAGGCCTCAAATGCTCTACCTTTACTTGCTGACAAACCAAAACTTAGCCACACAATTAGCTACATCCCTCTTTATTTTATTGCATTAATAGATCTCTTTCAAATCATGGTACATATTCGTTGAACCTGGATGAATAGTGTACCTCGACTGATAAGACTCAACCAAGATCTTTTCTTGCAGCCCATCAAAATTGAAACACACAATCTACCGTGGTACCTCAAGATCCCATCACCACCAATCTCAAAAGCCAAGACTTTCTTTAGCACACAAGAAAACAAAATTGCAAAAACTATTTCATACAGAATTCAAAGAAGATAAAGAAAATAGATGAACAATAAAAAAAGGAAAATCAAAATGAAGCTCAAAGAAAAACATCGACACACATACCTGTAGGTTGAATTTTGATAGAAGTAGCTCAAAATCCTGAATGTCAAACTACAGGTCAAATTATTTCAATACATTAGTGTGAGACGGTGAGATTCCAAGGTAAACCCTCAACAATTGAAGAATAAAATGAAAAGGTTACACGTTAATAACTTAATTAATTCTTCGAAAATATATTGTATTACCCAAAAACTTTATGAACTCAGGAGCGACATCAAAGTGTTTCTTCTTTCTTTTTACTTGACATATAATGAAGTTAAATTATATTTTTGTTGAAAATAAAGAAAAAATCACAGTTTTATATGAATTTTGAAGATGTTAAACATGAAAACCCTAAGCAAGAAATATAAAGAAAAACCATGTCAACTGAAGAATCTTTGGACTGCATGATTGGAGTCCGAAATACAAAGTAACCAAATCAAAATTGAAACTTCATAGATACAGATCCATAGGAAAAATCCAAAGCTAAATCAAAATTAAACATGCAATTTTCATTATCAGATTTCTATGAAAGAAGACATAGTTCAATGTTTTTCTTAATATAGCTGTAAAAGCAAAAAATACTTGAAAGTGTGAAATAATTTGACAGGAGAAGAAGACAGTGATAAGTGAAGGATTAGAATTCTTTAGTTTTTTTTTTTGATGAAAAAAACTTGGGTAGTCTTTTTTGTGTTTAAAAGAAGAGACAAGAAAAGATGAGATGTAGAACAAAGGAGAAGAAAGGTGTAGAAACATTCAGAAGGCAGCTCAGCTAATGACACGTTTTCTATTAGCTAGATCAAAATGACAAAAATATCCTTATAGCACATGCAGACATGTTGAAACTTAAGACTTTTCTAATATAGTTGTAAATATTATTGAGATAATTGAAATAGTAATGTGACACATCTCTTACCCAGCTAATTGATTTCTCTTTTTAATTCTTTTTTCGACTTTCCCTCTAGCTTTCACCCTTCATTAATTTATTTCAACAAATAAATTAATACATAATTAAAAGGTACTTAATATCTAATAAAGTTGTATATTCTAGTTCTTTATAACTCATATCTCTTCATCTTACTTATAATTTTTACTCTTAAATACTATTCATGACTCTTGGATGTTTCATTTTCCTAATTCTTAAACATATTTATTGAATGTGAAAAATTATAATAATTAATAAAGAAACAATAAAGAAGTTCAAATACTTATTTCTGAAAAGGAAAATTAGAGTTTGTATAGAGAATCAAGTACTTCTACATAAAAATAGAAAAAAGTAAAATAAAAAATATTAACATAATATAATATATTTTTATTTAAAAATACGTTATCTTATTTCTCATACTTCACCACTGTAAATAATTTGTGTTAATATCTATTGTTCTTAAGAACATGCAAATAATTTTTATTTATGTATATTAATATTTTTTGAAAAACATAATATGTCTCGGATGAAGCCAAAGATCAATGATGTCTTAATGAAGAAAATAAGTATACCATACTAATTAAAATATGAAAATATCAATTTAGAAATTAGTTTTTACATATATATAAAAAGTAAAAATACATAAGTTAATTAATTTTTCTTTGCATGGATAATTTCACTAGATAAGACAAATATGAAATTTTAGTTGATTATTTAAGTTCACACAATGAGAAGTTACTTCAATGGTTAATTGATACACACAAACTCAATTGAGTTATCTATGATGTCAATACTAGCCTTTTACACATAAATAAAAATTCACTTGTGATAAAAATGGAAAGGAGAAAATAAGGAGTGAAAGGAGAAAAAGTAGTTGTAAATTTGTGAATCTTTAAATGCTCATAACTTTGCCCTCAGATGTCCAATTAGGGTGATTCTTTTTATTGATTTCACGTATTTTTTTGAGATCTATGTAGACAAACTCCCAGAGACAGTTTGTTGCATTATATTTTATTAAAACTCAAAGAAAAAAACATTAAATTGTCACAACCAAAGACCACACATGCACCCCTAAAAGAAAATTTGGTAGGAGTAGTGTCAGTGCACCACACGTATTTGTAGGCATCATCAGCTGACTAAGATTAGTTCATACAACACCATATATAGTCAATGAAATACATAAAAATATATTATGCAACAAATTTACATCGTGAACATTTCATCACCTGTACTATGCTTTCTCAATAATTTGAAGATTCACTTAACTTTCTTATTTCGTTTAGACTCAGGATTATTTTCTGACATATTGTTGAACTTACAAATAAGTCTGATAACTACTATAACAGTTTACTATCTAAAATTTTTACTCTAGCATCATACACCAGTTATTATAGTTTTAGAAACTATAAATATTTCATTGACTGATATCCTCATTTTAAAGTTGATTTTGTTACTTTAAAAGAAACTAAATAGGGTAAATGATTCGTTTACAGTAGAGAATGTTGGGTATAATATCTATCTATTATATAAGAGATTGTAAGTAAACAAACGGTGTCTCAGATGCTTACATTCTTTTAATGTTTTGTGCAATGGGGTGTGTGTGCATTGCCAACTCAAGGACGCATGATTTGGTATGTGGGGCATGACGTTCATCGCAATTTTACATTATTATTGTGGTGCAAGAGAGCATTATACATAGCGCACGCGCGGAGGACGCCCATGGAACTTTGATTATTTTGCCCATGTTTTGCCTTTTGGTACTTAAGACACCCATGGTGCCAATGGTGCCCATGGCGCCCATTGCACCTTTGATGCCCATGACGCTCATGTCGCCCATGGTGCCCATTGTACCCTTGCAAAATAAATAGGACAAACATGAAATTAAAATTTTTAACAAGAAATAGTATTTAATTGACTAATTTCTTCTTCTTACCCGACTTTGTTACTTGTTTAAAAAAAGTTGAAAAACAAATAAGAAAAAGACACAATTTAATGTTTTAACAAGTATTAATATTTCATTGAATGATTTCATTTTTTAGTAGATTTTATTATTCTTTGTTATTTTTATGAAAATAGAAAACAAGGTAAACATAAAATTTACTTTATCGAGTGCTGGTTCTCATATGTCTTCTATAGAAGTGACTGTAAGCAAACAAGCGGTTCCTCATATTCTTGTGAACTTTTAATTCTTTGCTCAGTGGGTGTGTGTATATTGCCTAAATGAGAATGCACGATTTGATATGTGGCACACGAAGTTCGTCGCAGTTATACGTTGGTATTGTGGTGCTTGGATACCTAATACATAGTGCACCCACGGTGGGTGTTGATGGTGCCTTGGTGCATTGAACCACAGTGTGTCTTTGGTGATTATGGAACCCATATTGCCAATTGTGTCCGTTAGGGTCCATGGGTCCTGTGAGGGCCATGGTGCCCTTAGTTCTGATGGTATCCTAGGCACATTTGATGACCACGGTGCCTATGTCGCCATGGCGCCCTTGGGAAATAAATAGGGGAAATATGAAATTTAAAATTTTGACAGGTATTAATATTTTACTGACTAATTTTCTCTTCATACTTGATTTTGTTATTTATTTTAAAAAAGAAATCAAAAAATAAATAGGAAAGACATGCAATATAAAGTATTATCAAGTATTAATATTCTATTTACTGATTTCCTTTTCTTTTAGTTGTTTTTTTTACCTTCTTTTAAAAAAAAATTAAATAAGGCTAACATTCAATTTACCGTAGCGAGTGTTGAACCTCATATCTATCAACAGTAGAAGAGGTTGTAAGAAAACAAGCGGTGTCACATATGCTCATTCTCTTTTTGATTTTTGCATAGTAAGTGTGTGTATATTGCCAACTTGAGGACATGCGATTCGGTATGTGCAGCGTGACCTTCGTCGCAGTTGTATATTGTTATTGTGGTTTGAGTGTATAGTACATAGCGCACCCATGGAGGACACCTATGGTGGCTTGGTATGGGTGCCCATGACGTGACTTTGGTACTTGTGGCACCCATGGTGGCAATGGTGCCCATGTCGTCAATAGTGTCCTTGGTGCCTATGGTGCCCTTGGTAACAATGATGCCCTTTGAAAGCAAATTGGAGAAATGTAGAATTTAAAATTTTAACAAGTTTTAATGTTTTATTGACTAATTCTGTTTTTACTTGATTTTTCAATTTTCTAAAAAAAAATTGAAAAATAAATAGAAAAATCATGTTTAAGCAAGTGTGGAAATTTTATTGTCTCAATTCCTTTTCTTTTGTTGATTTACATACTTTTTTAAGAAAAAAAAATTAAATTGGGCAAACATTCAATTTTCTTTAGAGAGTGATGAGTCTCATAACTATCTACTGTAGAAGAGGTAAGCAAACAACCAGTGTCTTATGTGTTTATGCTCTGCTGGGTCTCATATCTATCTACTGGAGAAAACGTTGTAAGAAAGCAAGGGGTTTCTCATATGCTTACGCTCTTTTTTTTTTTTTTTTTTTTACAGCGGGGGTGTGTATATTGCCAACTCGAGGACGCACGATTCGGTACGTGGCACATGACATTCGTCACAGTTTTACATTATTTTTCTCATGTTCGAGTGCATAATACACAGTGTTGTTGGTTCCCATGGTGCCTTGGTGCATGGAACCATGGTGCG